>NC_088932.1:32115000-32152500 GCF_038396675.1 Hydra vulgaris | reverse complement strand
TTTAACCCTGATTTTCTCAGTTTGACATTTTTTGACTTGTGGCACCCTTGATCTTGGTGTACGATATATTAAAGGATTACGGTAGTGAGAAAGGTCAGTATTATATTCTGGTCAGTATAAATAACCAGTCACTACCGAAGTTATTTTATTGAAATTGAAAGTAAGTTTTTTAAATATCAACACTTTCAAAAGTTCGGTATTGAACGGTGTTTTTTGAAAGTGTTTGATAGTGTAAACTTAAATTATTGCTACTATCAAAAGGACCAAACACCTTTTTTGGTTAGCCCCCCCTACTCAACAAAATGTACTATCTTTAATGATTGTTCATATTTTTTACAACACTCCACCCTTTTGAAATTTTTCAAAAAAAATTAACATTTTTAAATTGGTTTTTATTTCCCCAGAGACAAATTATGTACCAAGGCTTGATCAAAATTACATTGATTTTTTTTTTTCAATATTTTATTAATAAAAATAAATATAGTTCAAACTCAAGTCTCCAACACTTGTGAGAAATACATTATCAACTCTTGGCATTATCAACTCTTAAGATGTCACTTTCTTCAAAACAATGAAACAATGTTATTCTCACAATTAAATTTTTTAGACAGACCTGTAAATTTTATTTTTAAAAGAAATAACCTCTACAGAAAAAATTAAACCATAAAAATAATTGAAAATTAATTATTTTATGAAATTTACTTAATACAGTAGAATCTCTCTAATTCGAATTTTATGGGGAAAAATTAAAGTTCAAATTAAAGAAATTTTCGAATTATAGAAAGTTGATTTTTCTTAAACGCATTTCATGGTGACTTTGCATTTAATCAAATTATGGAGGTTTTTGAATTAAGGAGATTGAAATTAGAGAGATTGTACTGTATAATTCAATTTTATTAAAAATTTTAAATAAAAAAATTTTAAAAAAATTTTATTTTGAATTAAATTTACAGAATTTAATTTTAATAAAATGTCAAATATTCAGGTAAAATTATTATGCTCTGAAGTTCTTAATTTAGGACAAAATATTTTTGATAAAATTTATTTCAAAAAATTCGTATTATTATTACCAATTTTTTGACATTGAGTTCGGTAGTGGCAAAAGGGACTTTATTAGTGATGGGAACAATTTTCATTATTGGAAAGAATGTTTTCACTTTGAAACACTCGATATTGATGTTGAGTTTTTTGATATCGCCCTTTCAATATCATTACTACCGATTGTTTGGTGTTTTTTGATACTTAAATAGTTCGGAAGTGATATCGCAAAACTAACAACATAAGAAATTAAAATAAATTTAAATATAAAAAAATAAAAAAAAGTTATTAATTTAAAGAATGATTTTTCTATATTTTATTTGTTTTTTTTTTAATGAGAAAAGCAAACTATCTGTTTTTAAAACATATTTGTATAATTTTGATTTAACAAGTATATATTGTTCCTATATGAAAATGTATATGTAATGCATGCTTATAATTTTATGTATACCTTTTTTATTATCTTAATTATATTTATTTTTTAATTAGTATATGCATGTTTAGCTTATTTGGATAAGGCCTTTACATCATAAATGGAATGTCTGTGGTTTGAATCCCACCACTATCCATTTTCTTATTGTTTTTCTTTAAAATACTGCTGGTCATATATTTGCTTTGTAAACATTTATCTTTTCTTTTTTGTATATAAAAAAATCCTTCTCTTGTATGTTTTTGAATGATACACACTTCTTCACATTCAGATTTCTTATAACATATAAGCCTCTCAGTGTATTTTCTAAATAAGGCGCACACACATATGTACATTGTTTTTAAGCTTCAGTTAGACCATGCATTCTGCACGTTTTTCATGTAGCCTTAATTGTTTCATATTATCTTTTTATTGCTGTACCTTTTTCATCCCTATACCTTTAGCACTTTGTAATTTTGGATAACTGTTGCTTTTTAACATTCGACGCTGTGCGATTAGTTTTACCCGCCTCCTCAATTTTGGTCTGCTATGTTATTGGTGAAATATACGTAAACAATTATTAATAATAATTGTTATGCAATTATAAATAGTAGTTATTAATAGTAGTTATTATTATTGTATATATTATATAGTATATGTATATATTTTATTATATATATATATTATATATTATGTATATATTATATTATATTATAGTATATGTATATATTATAATAGTAGTTATTATTATTGTTTATGTATATTTAACCAATAACATAGTATACCAAAGGGAGGGAGCTAGTAGAAAAACAAAAAGAACTTGGGTAGTGACAAAACAAAAAATTGCACGCAACTTCTAGGAAAGCTTGTGTGTATATATATATATATATATATATATATATATATATATATATATATATATATATGTATATATATATGTATGTATGTATGTATGTATGTATGTATGTATGTATGTATGTATTATTATTAGGATAATGACTTTTTAATAAATTTTTGATATCTCCAGTTTCCTGTATAAAAAACAGATAAACTTTGGTTTGAAAGTAACTGAAAAGTCATTGGTTTTATTTAATTTTTGAAAAAGGTCACCAACCATAACCCTTAATTACGTACTGGCTCCCATACTACAGTAAATTTTCTTTTTTCAAAAGTATATCAACCTGGGTCTCAAAACGTCACCATTCTAATATATATATATATATATATATATATATATATATATATATATATATATATATATATATATATATATATATATATATATATATATATATATATATATATATATATATATATATATATATATATATATGTATATATATATATTAGGGTGTCCCAAAAAACAACATTTTTAAAAAGTATATGCAGACCCCCTTAATGTGTTCTATCTAATACAAAAACACTAGATTTAAAATTTTTTTGAATAAAAAATATTTTAAGCGGTCCCTTAAGACCCTCGAATATTTAATGAGTCCCTAATATTTTCAAAAAAAAAGTTTTTTAAAAGTATGTCAACCTGGTACTCGAATGAAGCAAAATTATATAAAAATTTCAAAAATAATATTTAATTTGGAAAAATGTTAACTTATTTATCAAAATTGTCATAAAAATACATAAAAAATGCATTTTTTTGTTTTTTTGTTAAAAAAACGTAATTTTTTATGTAATAAAACCAAAAATAACAATTCTATATTTGAAATCTATATTATTTTTGAAATTTTTATATAAATTTTTTAAAACTTTTGCTTTTGCAAATTCGAATTTTCTCAGTTTTCTTATAGGCATATTGAATTAACTATTTATATGTTGGAAGTTCGCTAACTGATAGTTTACTTGGTTGTCCAGCATATCTTCTACTTTGATGTCTAGTTATAATATTAAGTGTTTTTTAATGGCGTTACATTTAATATTTCTTATTTTACATTTATATAACACATTACATGTAATATTTCTTATCTTGAAACATTGTTAAAAAGTACACTTTTTTAAAAAAAAGCTATTAAGAAAAGAAACACATTCAAAAATGGCATATTTTAAATTATTTTGTTAAAAATATAGCATGAAATAGATCAAAACTTAAAAAGAAATTTAATGTGTTGTTGCATTCTTTTTCTTTATACATAAATAGAAAATAAAAGTCTACTATGTTTTGCTTTTTCTAAAAAAAATAACAAAGAAATTTGAAATTTTTGAATATAAAATTAATATTTTTGTATGTAAAAAAAACATTTCTTAAATGAGCTGAATATTGACTTGGTAGTGGCTTAACATTTTTTGCTTACCTAAATCCCTTTGGTTTTAAGAGAGAGAATGAAAAATGATAAAAAAAAGTTATTACTCTCTCAATCCAACCCTAAGTTGATGTAGCAATTTCCTTGGATTTTCTCCCTTTATCATTTCATTTATGTACTGAAACCCCTTCAGCTTCCTATTTCAGTATGACATCTGGTTGTTGATCTGATGTCATACTGAATTCACGTTACCTAGAGTTAATTTTTGAAGAAAGTGAAAGACTTTAATGCTATAACTTTTACATACTAAATTATATGATAGTATTTCACATTTCTGGAAAGTTTCAAGTCATTTCTATTTTTGGTTCATTTTTAATAGCTTAAAAAGTGTCAAATGTTACGATCACCACTCTCGCGAAATTGCCCAGATATATATATATATATATATATATATATATATATATATATATATATATATATATATATATATATATATATATATATATATATATATAAAGAGATAATACCAGAGGCGATGAAAAAAAAAAGTTTAAAAAGTAAAAAATTCATGTTTTCAAGACATTCTGTTTGATAAGAATAAAATTTACAAGCATTAACCTTAATGCTTATAACAATGAGATGTGTCTTGGATTTCAATTTTTGTATACCCAGGTCTAAGTAGCAGTGGAGACATTTTTATGTCAAAGAAGCATTATTTTATTGCAATATTATGTGCCGATGGTGTTGGTAGCAATCTGAAGGAAATTTTAAATTATACAAAATTTATATTGTATTGGTTGGGCTCAGTACTTTCCGTTTGGATATAGTTAGTTACTCAAGAAATAACAAATTAATTTCAAATTTTTTTTATAATGAAATTTATCGTATCATTTAAAGTTTTTAATCAGTTACTACAGATTTCTCAGGTCACTTAAAAAGTAATCAAATTTTTTTGAGAGTAGGTGCTATCATGGTTTGGATCTTGCTTTGTATCTAGACTTTTTTTGATGCTGCCCATTTTTGCTTATATTTTTTGTCATCTTTTGCTGATTTGTTGCTTTTCAACGAGATTTCTTTTATAATTACCCTCTAACTCTCAATAACGCACTGCTCAAGGCAGTTTAGTGGATTCACATCTTATGGGACGATTTTGATGTCATTTTAGTTGTATCACTACATTGTCTTCTTGTAGTAGTGGATCTTTGCCAAATCTGGCCAAAAGAGAACTGTCTTGCTCAAACTCTTGACTGTCTCAAAGTCTTGTCTGTCAAAGTCTCAACTGTCTTGCGCAGATGTATTTTTAATACATTGTTTCCAGTAAGGATGTTGAATGCTGGATCTTCTTGACTCAATGCATGGGTGTTGCTTGTGTCTCTGTTTTTATGACTAGGCAACTCATTCTATTATCTCCTAATGAGGGTACAGCTCTAAAACTCAGTTTTATGGTTCTGAGGCCGGCTGGTAGTCAGGTTTCCCGAACTCTGTGGTAACTCTCAGAGAGGCTGATTCCATCAACAGCTGAAAAATATCAAAGTATTAACAGTGCCATGTTGCGCATGAATGGTGTCCCTGTTTGTATTTTTGGTGGTCATTGCGAAGGCCACATTTGGAGCCCTTTGTTACGGCTTAGGGTTTATTAGTAGTAATGAGACAATTGCTTGGGCTATTAAACAGTGTTCTGAGTACTATCTATGTTTTGAGTCAAGTTCTTCAATCTAATTTAAAAATGAATAAAGTAACAAATACTATAAAACACAAAAAACCATCATCATCACCAAGTTCTCTAAACCTATCATTCACTAATATTCGTGGTCTTCGAAGTAACTTTTCTTCTATTGAGTCTTATCTCTTCCAAAGTTCACCAGACCTACTTGCTCTTTGTGAGACTAATTTGAGTTCAGCTGTCTCATCTTGTGACCTTAGTGTTGATGGTTATCTTCCTCTAATTCGTAAAGACTCCAATAGTCACATGCTTGGCCTGAGCATTTACATTTGTAAGAATTCACCCATTTGTCGTGAAACTAGGTTTAAATCATCAGACTATTCTTTCATGTGCTTTCGTTTAGCACCACTTCACTCTTTAGCCTTTCTCTTTGTTCTATATCGCTCTGCTTCATCTCAAGATTGCACTCTTTTTGACGTTATTTCTGATCATATTGACCAAGCCCTCTCTCCATCATTATCCATCAGCTAATATAGTTGTTGTTGGTGACTTTAATGCTCACCACTCTGAATGGCTTGGCTCTAGTGTCAGTGATTTGGCAGGCATTAAAGCCCACAACTTTTGCCTTTCTCAATCCCTAACTCAAATAGTCAACTTTCCAACTCGCTTTCCAGACAGCCCGAATCATTTACCTTCTCTACTCGACTTATGTCTTGTTTCTGATCCTAGTCATTGCTCAGTTTCTCCACATTCACCTTTGGGTGCTTCTGATCACAGTTTGATCTCTCTAAAACTAATATCTCATTCTTCTTCATCACCTGAATCCCCCTATTATCGAACCTCTTACAACTACAGTAAACCTGACTGGGATTCTTTCCGTGATTTTCTTCGTGATGGCCCTTGGGTAGAAATCTTTTGTCTTCCTGTTGACAAATGTGCTTCTTACATAACTTCGTGGATTCAGGCTGGCATAGAATCTTTTATTCCCTCTCGACGATTCCAGGTCAAGCCTCACTCTCCTCCATGGTTTTCCTCACACTGTGCTGCGATTGCCAATCGTAACCGTTACTTCCATATTTATCAGCAAAACAATTCTCCAGAAAACAGGTGTCTGTTTATTTTTGCTAGAAACAACTGTAAAAAGGTTTTGGCTAACGCCAAACGCTATTCCTAGGTCATGAAATCTCATTTCATCTCAAAAATTAGGCTCTCGTGACTTCTGGAGAATCTTCAATAATATCAATAATAAGGGCAAATCTATAATTCCACCTCTCTTGTATGGTTCAGACTTTGTCACCTCACCTAAAGACAAAGCTGAATTGTTTGCTAAAAACTTTTCATCAATATCATCTCTTGATTCCACTAGTTGCTTTCTACCTGATATTGCCAACAAACAGGTTGATCCATTGCTTGACATTCATATCACTCCAGCATCTGTATCTAAAGTGATCTCCTGCCTAGACTCTTCTACAGCTTGTGGCCCGGACAACATACCTGTTATTGTCTTGCAGAAATGTTCTCCGGAGCTGTCGTCTATACTCTCAAAACTATTCAACAAGTGCTTATCAGAGTCTTGCTTTCCAGCCTGCTGGAAAGCAGCATTTGTTATCCCTATCTTCAAAAATTCTGGAGAGCAATCTGATTCGTCTAACTACCGTCCTATTAGTCTTCTTCCTATCATAAGCAAGGTTTTTGAATCTTTAATTAACAAACACTTAATTTCTCATCTTGAATCTAATAACTTACTTTCTGACCATCAATATGGATTTTGATCTTCTCGTTCTACAGCTGATTTGTTAACAGTAATAACTGACAGGTTTTATCGTGTATTAGATAAAGGTGGAAAGGTTAAGGCCATCGCTCTCGACATTTCAAAAGCTTTTGATAAAGTTTGGCATGCTGGTCTTCTCCATAAGCTTTCTTCTTATGGTGTATCTGGCAACATCTTTAAGATCATGGAATCCTTCCTTTTCAATCATAGCATAAAAGTTGTCCTCAATGGACAACACTCTTCTTATTCTGTAACTTCAGGGTTTTCTCAAGGTTCTATCCTTGGCCCTATACTCTTTTTAATATACATTAACGATCTTCCAGATATTCTCTCATCTAAGGTGGAATTGTTTGCTGATGACACTACCATTTATTCTTGTCGTCATAAAAAACCAACACCCTCTGATTGCTTGGAGGGGTTATTTGAGCTTGAAAAGGATCTTACTTCTGCTACAGCATGGGGCTCACGGTGGCTGGTGAACTTTTATTCAGATAAAACTCAATTTTTTTCAGCCAATCGTTATCGCAATAATTTAGATCTTCCTATATTTATGAATGGTGATGTACTCAATGAATCACCTATCTTCATCTTCTAGGATTAACTCTTACTTGCAATATTTCTTTGAAACCATACATCAAATCAGTTGCAAAATTAGCATCTGCTAAGGTTGCATCTCTTTATCGAGCTCGTCACTTTCTTACTTCGGATTCTATTCTCTATCTCTATAAATCTCAAATCCGGCCTTGTATGGAATATTGTTGCCATATCTGGGGCGGATCCTCTAATGATGCCCTTTCTCTTTTAGACAAGGTGCAAAAACGTGTTGTAAACATAGTTCATATAATTTGCAATCCTTTAAGTCGTCCGTCAATCGTTATCTTGCTCTACAATCTTCATCTTTTCTCTTTCAGTAACTTCCAACTTTAATTAGTGGCTGCTTGCAGCCTTGTTGGAAGCGATGATGTTTAAAAAAAAAGTCAAAGTCTTTCTAGTGAAAAATAAAGTACTTTTAATGTCACAAGAGCAAATCTCTTGCCATTCTCGGATCTTAGGAGCAAACCTATCAGTCTGAATATACTTAAATTTGTTGCTGACATTGACAATTTTTGAATGATAATAATGATGATGGCCAGGCAACTGTGAGATATACTTTTCGTAGCATGTTTCGTTGTCCTCATTAATGCATAAATTTTCTTAGTTAAAAAGTTTGGCAAGCTTCCTTGCACGGTGAATTGCTTTTAAGTCTCCTTTTTTTTTAAGTTTTTTTCTTGGTGTAACTCTTTAAACCTTTGCACTTGAGTGCTTTTTTGACTAGGAATAATTGCATTCAAACTTTTTGGCAAGATCTCTTAATGATTGGCATGGATTTCTTGTAATTGACCAGATGACCGAGTTTACTTTGTTTTTGGTCAACAAAATCTTTTACCTTTCCGCAGCCTCTTTATGTCTCCTACTAAAGATTTAGAGATTTTTGATTATTAAATTGATCACTTATTTTAAACTGATAAACTGATAGTATTAGTATAATGCTGATACAATTAAATATATATATATAGAGAGAGATTGTCGTTATGAAAAAAATTTGGAATTGATTGGTTAAGTATTTCTTGACATATTGCTAAGTATGTCTTGTCGGAATGTACTGAGCCCAACAGTTATAAAAATTATGTATTATTTGTAGTATAATAAAAGTAGTAAAATATATCATCTTATAAAAAGAAAGTACTTTACAAAACCAGAAAATTATATATGGGAAAATTTTGGGGATTTAAGAAATGTAAGATTTAAAGTGTTAAAAAGATTTAAAAGTGCTCAATGCTCCAATTTGAAGAGATTTAAAAGTCTCAGTGCTTCTAAAAGTTAGTTTTAATTTTAAAAATTTTTATCACTTGTGTTTATGTGTCTCATCTATTTATCATAAATATGAAAGTTAAGTACTGGAATAGTTAAATGTTTTAGATGTTATATAAATTTTTAACTTTTTTTTAGTATGTAAATCCTGCTTATGAAAAAGTTACTGGGTACTGGAGGTCAGAAGTTGTTGGAAACATGAAAAATCATATTTTATTAAACTGTGATGTTCCAAAACCTGTAAAATTTATTTTTAAGTTTGTTAAATAAAAACAACTTATTAATTATAATTTTTTTTTTTGAAACTATTCATCATCCATATCTTTAATGTTTTTAATTTTTTTTTAAGGATTCTCATGAGAGTATATTAAAGTTACTTAGTAATGGAAAGGTATATATTTTTTTATTTGTAAAGTTTTTTGTTTTTTTTAAATGTAAATTACCAGAAACTAAGTTTTAAACTTTTAACTCAATATGTATAAAATCTTTGATTTGTAATTTTAGTCATGGGAAGGAGTTTGTATTGCAAGAAAAAAATGTGGTGAGCAGTTTGTCCAAAACCTCAAGATTGTACCTATGGTTGGGCATACAGGGTAAAAATATTTAATAAATAACTATTCTAGTGAAAAATAGTTGATTATTTCAGAGAGATTTAAAGGATGCTACTTTTTTTGTTTCTTCAATTATATGGCAAACCTATCATAAAATGAAATGTGAGTGCACATGTGTGTTTATATATGCATTGATATGTTTTTTATGTTTGGTTATCTTTATGTTAAAAACGAATAAAACTCCAATCTGCAACTATTTTGTGTTATTGTGCTTTAGATTTCTTATCATTTTTTAATACATCAGTAGTTTTACATAAATAAAATATTCTAAATCATTAGAAAATTCTTACTTGACCTTAAATGGTTACTTTTTTTTTTTTTACTGGCGTTCTTTCAGTTTCTTTTCTTAGTATTTCATTCTCTTTTTTTTATTAAACTTTTTATCATAAATATGTCTTTATTATCTTATTACCCTTTCATAACTTTAGGGTTTCATTTCTGTAATTGATTTATAGTCTATTTAATTTCTGTTGGTTTTTTACAAGTTAATAATACAAGATAATAGTCAAAAATAATAATGTTTACAGTAAGTTAAGTGGTTTTCTGCAATTGCCAAAAAAACTTCCATTTTTTCTTCACTGATTATTAAGAATAGAATCAATTTAGATGACTGTTAATAAAGTCAATGAATAATGTCAACTCAATTGAAGTTCTTTTTCTTATCAGTTGTAAATAATTTTTCATATTAGTTGCAATAGAAAATTCATTTTGAATTTCTTATTAGCTTTTTATAGATTTTAAGAGATGAACATTTTTCATTCTCAATATGTTGGTTAAATAAACATTCATTCTTAAAAATTTAGAATCAAAATCTAGTCATATTCCCCAAAAAATAGTTTGGTAATTTACCCAAACACATAAAAAAGGAAATACTACAAGCAGTTTATAGTAATTAAGTTTCAGTCATTTTAAAATTAAGTTGTAATTTAAATATATATAAAATAGTTAAATTGAAGTATATAAAAGTTAAATTAAATATATAAACAACTATGTATATCATTTAAAATTAGTTTGTAACTCAAAGTATCTGTCATTTAAAGCACTCTTATTATTTGTAAATTTAGTTCCATTACACACTATGTTGTTGTTAAAAGAGACCTAACTGCTGTTCAGCATGACTCCCAAGTTCAGCAATTGCACCAGGAGCTTAGCAAAGTAATATTAAGGTTTTTTATTACTATTAAAATTAGTGTTTAATTTTTGTATTTTTCATATAAGTTCCTTTCTTCATTATTTAAATTAAAGATTTTTTTTCAAACATTTTTTATTTATTAAAAATGTCAAAAACTTGTAAAGTCAATATATGTTTAAGTTTTTTATTGTAATTTTGAAAAACACTTTTTTTCTTTAAACTTTATTTAACTATTTATTCATTGTTTCAGTTATTATATTATTTGTACAATATTTTTCTCAAATAGAAATTTGTTATAATAGAATCTCAAAAGTTTTTTTCTTTCAATTTACATAGTTTAAGCAAATATTTTTTTAATTGTTTTTATAGCAAATGTAAAATATATGTTTTATGTGCCATTTTATGTATGATTTTTAGATTTTATTTTCTAACATTTTCATTTTGAAACACTCTAAAATAGTGATATTTTTGTATACAGGTTAATTTTGATAAGGTTCATGAGAAAAGAAACAATTCACTTCAAACACGTACGAATGTTTTTATATTATTTTATCTTTATTTTGATGTGGTTTTTTTTATTTGCAACAAATTTGAGATTTTTTTTTTAATTTTTAATAGTAAAATACATGGTCATAAAAAATTAAATTTTTATAATAAAAGTATTTCCAACCATAAAACATAGTTGAATACCAACCTTGATACCAAGTAAAAAGCGACAAAGTATTATTTACAATGCCATTAACAGTATGGCGCAAAAAAATGCTTTCTCCTCAAAATAGTAAAATACCAGAAAAATTTGTTTTATACTTGTTGATAATGCTCAAAAGTTTGTATTTTAATTTAATGGCTGCTCAAAAGTTTTTAATTTCGATTTACACAAATGGATGCACATGCACAAAATGTACCAAAGTATTTTTTCCTATTAATTTTGAATCTATGTTTGCACACCCACAATAGGAATAAGTCAGTAGTTACAACAGTTCTTGGTTTTGAATCTACATTTTGCACACCCACAATAGGAATAGAAGTTGCAACAGTTCTAGGTTTTTAATTTGCTGTGAAAGTTATTAATTACTGTCTGCTATGTTTAACCAGCATATTTTAAATCTTTATATTTTTATTTCTAATTATATCATATTTCTAATCTTTATACCATTTCAAATTCAAATTTAAATTAAAAAATTTTTAGATATTTTTATTTATTGTATTATAGTATATGTTATAAATTTATCATATTAGAGAAAGTTAATTGAATACTTTACCAGAGAGTTACTAAGTAATTTATTTAAATATAAATGGTTTATGTTTATTAAAAACATGTTACAGTGTGCACTTGCTAAATGAAACTCTAATCAAAGTTCTACTCATTTAATATTCCATTTAATTGGTTTTCATGTAAACAGGTCAGTTATGAAAAATAAAAAATGAAAAATGAGAAAAATAAAAGAATAACCTTTACAAATTATTTTTGTATTAAACTCTTCAGAAATCACAACAATGCCAATGCGAAGAATTTTCATACACACCAACATAGTTTGAACATTCTTTAAGATTTTAAAAACATTCTTTAAGTTTTCAAAAAAAGTTTTACTTATGCAACTAAATATAATTCATTAGACCAAAAAATGATTCCACTTATTAAATATTCCACTTAATGAGAACTTCTAAAAAAAAAAGTGATTTGATAAAACAAATCTAATGAACAAAAAAATTGGTTTCAATTAATGAAAGTGTGAATAATTGAACACATACTTTAAAAAATTCTTATAACAATTAGAAACTGATGTTAAAATATTTTTCAATGTCATATCCATATGTATATCTCAGGTTTGTTGGTTTCTAGAACTTCATTACTTCCACACCATTCTGTATTGACATCATAAAATGTAACCCTATGCTGTTAATCTTAATAGAATACTACATTTTATGTTCTTCTACGCTATCTTGTATTGATGTCTCAAAATATTCATAATATCTCGTATTGATGTCCTAATAAAAGCATTTTAAGCATCATCTCTATTGACAACAAAAAATGTCAACACTAGACTGTTAACTCTGATAGATTTTTATGTACTTACACAATGTCTTGTATTTATGTCACCAAATGTAACCTTATGCTGTTGATTTTTTATAGTTTTGAAGTAAAGTATCATGGAATTACTGTGTTGTAAATCCATAGTATAACTATGGATTTACAACACAGTTGAACAAAATTTACTTTATTCATTTGAATTTTTGATAATGGTTATACACAGGAAATTTGTTTGATTCCATTTTATGCATTTAATTCATTTTGGTTTTATTCAGATTTTTCAAAATTATTTTCACCTCCCTTATTCTGAGCCATTAGTGAAGAGGAATCCTTTGTCTATATATTTTATATTAATAAATATCATAGTATATATTTTATTTAAAATTTTCTCCAGATTTTTGTTATTTGCATCATTGGTGTAAAATATAGTAATTAAAATTTGACAGTTGAATTTAAAAAAGTAAGTTTGTAATGTCACTGTTGCTGTTTTTAAATACAAATATTTGTATTAACTAATATCATCCCAAAACACAATTGCAGTTATTTAGTTACATAAGAAATAGTTTGAAATGATGGTGGTGATGATAATGATGATGATCATGATCATGATCATGATCATGATGATGATCATGATGATGATCATGATCATGATGATCATGATGATGATGATGATCATGATCATGATGATGATCATGATCATGATGATGATGATGATGATGATGATGATGATGATGATGATGATGATGATGATGATGATGATGATGATGATGATGATGATGATGATGATGATGATGATGATGATGATGATGATGATGATGATGATGATGATGATGATGATGATGATGATCTGTTTTGTGTGATAATTTAAAATTTTTTTGTTATTATTGTTCAAATAGTTTGTTTTTTCAATAGTATAAATATAGTAAAATTTTTCAACATAAAAAGTGAAAAGTGTTGTTTATTGTATTAGCTCTTCAAACCTCAATCATGAACTCTGTTTCTACTAAGGCAGAAGCTCCTATAACAAAGGTAACAATTGATTTATTTTTTACAGTTTTTAAAGTGTTTATTTATGTGTTATATTTATCTTCTTTTTAATTTAAATATTTAATTTAAAGAGTAAAGTGAAACTATAGTATTTAAAATAAAAAATTTTTAATATCATTTGTCTTTTAAAATGATTTTTTTTATAAGTATACATGTATGTGAATGTGCATATAAATGTATGTGCACACAGGCACACACATAACAATCAAAACACATATAGATCATCAATCTGATGTCATCCTGGTTTAAAGAGCTGTGAGGGCTTCAGTACATATTTTGACTGATATAGAAAGAATATAATAGGGAGTTGCTTCTAAATCAATTGAGACTTTGGGTTAGGGGCAGCAAATTTTTTTCATTCTTCCTATCCGACCTAAATCCATATGGATTTAGGTCGGCAAAAAAAGTTGGCAAATGTATGCTTTAGGGGTTGTCCATAAAGTATGTACGCTCATAGGGATGGGGGTCTTCAAATAGCTTACGAAAGCGTATGGGAGGGAAGGGTTCAATTTAAAAGTATGTATTTCGTTTTTCTAATTTATCACAATTGACAAGTACTTGTTAATAACTAAATATTTTTAAATTAACAACTTTAAAAAAATAAATAAATAAACCATGCCGTATCATCAATGTCCATAAATTGCCAGATAACAAATACAAAAGTTTGTTTTCTGACTAAAGATCCTAGTTAGTCAACATAAAAGGATGTATGGTATAAGGAAGTCAAGGGTATAGTGTCCCTCTTTGCACACACATGCCACAACTTATTGGGGGGGGGGTTGAGATGCACCCAAAGAACATGATTTTAGGAATATAGTCAGGTATTTGATACTATTCAGCACACTGTTTCAGTTGCCTACCCCTATTACTTTATAATTGATTATGATAAAGAAATTAAGATATATATATATCTATATATATCTATATATATATATATATATATATATATATATATATATATATATATATATATATATATATATATATATATATATATATATATCTATATATATATATATATATATATATATATATATATATATATATATATATATATATATATATATATATATATATATATATATATATATATATATATACACACACACACACACACACTTTGTTAAAATTTAAATGATTTCTGAGTATTGATTTGTTTTAATAAGTAAGGATTATATATTTAATGTTAAATATTTTTAACAGGTAATTAACATGTTAAATGCTGTCCAAGAAAATAGTCCATCTAATGTAGTTCAAGTACTAGAACAAGTTATTGTAAGTAAGATTAATGGTAAACCAACTGAGGATAAGTTTTTATATTCAGATATTTATAATTCTTTGAGTTGTTCAAAGATTGTTCATTTTTTTTTTAATACTAATTTTTGAAGATTTTTTAAAATATATATTTTTACATCTGAAAGTTCTTTTAAGGTTTTTTAAAGTTTGTTAACAGTTTTTAAGGTTTAAAACTTACTTTAGGAAATTTTAAGAACCACTGAGCTTTACACGCCAACTACAATTGAACAAGTGGAAGGCAGGACTGGATTTGGAACAGATTTAGTGGAAGGTCTTATGTGGAATGTGGGTCCTGAAAAACAATTGACATTTATAAATTTTATTTTTTAAAATTCAAGTCCTTAATTAAACTGCAGTTTAAGTTATAGATTTGTTTAATTCACTCTAGTTTCGTGAACGAAGACATTCTGCGGAGAATCCAGTCAAAGGTATAATTTATTTTCACAAGCTTTTTATTTTATTGACCTACTTATGAAGAACTTTAATTTTCAAAATATTATGTAACATTAAAATGTTTAAGGGTCTTGGGGGCAACTAAAAAATTATTTTTTAACTCTTTGAGGTCCAATGTCTCGCGTGATGGGACATTATGAAACTGTTGTTGCAGTCCAATATCCTGTGCCATGGGACATCTACTATGTTTTTGTTTATGCAGAAAAAATTATCTATTTCAGCTAACTTGGGAATTTACTAGGTTTAATTGGTAATATTATAGTGTGTTTTCAACTTTGTAATTTTCAGTAACATTTTTTAATCGTCTAACTTTACTGATACTCTAAAAAAAGTTTTAATAAAAATTTATTTACAAATGGCGAGAAATGTTATACAACTAAAGAAGTATTGAAGGTGTTGGATGAAACAAGTACTGAAATTGACAATGAATACACTTTTAGTGAATCTGAGACTGAAGTCTCAGAGATATTAAAGTCAGAGTAAGATATTGAACATCATTCAATAAACATGACACGTGAACTAGATTTTTTCAAGTTATTTTTTACTGGTGAGTTACTTGCAAATATTGTAACCGAAACTAATCATTATGCCAAGTCAAAAAATGAAAATAACGATTTGGAATCTCATTCTATTTAGCATTAATGCAAAGATGTAACACTTGAAGAAATTCATGCTTACATTGGTATTATTTTGAATATGGCTCTGAATAAAAAAAAAAGTAAAAAACATTATTTTTCTTGTGATTGGCTGAACTATGTGCCATTTTTTTCAGCAGTTTTCTCTAGAACTCGGTTTCTCCAGATACATTGGATGCTGCACGTGTCCCCACCATCAAATCCATCTAATGAATTGAATAGACATGCAAGAAAATTGCATCATGTTGTATCAGAAATGAAAAGTTCCAGTTCTAGAAATTTTGTCCCATCTCGTAACATTGCAATTAATGAAAATACTATTGGATTCAAAGGTAGAGTTGCATTTCGCATGTACAATCAACAAAAACTCACAAAGTGGGGCATTCGTGTTTTGTCTTAGCTGATAGTGAAACAGGTTTGGCAAGACCTATAATGCAGTTTACAAGTCGAATCATGTTGCATTTGTGTGATGAGTTTTTAGAGGCTGCCTAAGGTAGAGGTTGTCACTTATTTACTGACAGATTATATACTAGTTTTCCCCTTTCACAAGAGCTTTTTGAATTTAAATTTTTTATTTAATAACAATAAGTAAAAATAAAAAATTTGGACCTGATAGGCAAAAAAAATTTTGTTTAAAGACCTCAAAGAGTTAATCAAATTTTTTTTATTTCTAGTATTATTTTTTTTATAAAAAAATACATTAGAGGTATTAAAATGCAATTTTTTGAAAATTGTTGCTTTTTATCCCACCATACTGCTCAGTTAATAATATTGAACTTTTATTTTTCAAACTTACAAACTTCCATTTATTATATATTAAGCCAAAGAATATTAAACACGTTTTTATAGTTTAATGTGAAATATTAAAAAAAAATGATATTTCTTAATGCGTAGAAAGATATTTGAATGTGACTTTATTAAATTCTGTATGTTTCTGTAAGAATCTGAATACGCATAGCTAAATTTGGGCTTTTTCTTTGTTATGGTGCTCAAGAAAAAGAATTAGTTTTTTTAACATTACAAACCACGCAAACAAAAAATTAAAGATGTTCAATACTCCAAATATAATTTTTATAGAAAGTCAATTTCTTGGTTAGAACATAAATTTGATTTTGAATTTAAAGAACTCATTTGGAAATTCTCAAATATATCAGAAATGCCAGAATTAATAAGAGGGTGGCATAAATTAAAGAGAGGGTGGCTTAAATTAAACATGACATACCTTTGCATTTGTTACCACATATTGTCAGAATACAACTTTTTCAGAATTTCCAACTTTAAGCTAAAGTTACCCTTGAAGAGTCATTGTTAGCTCATCATATTCAGTATGTAAAAGGCCATCTTAAATTGGTGTCTTCAGAGATCAAATATGAAAAGTGTTTTTATTACATTTCATTTTGAAATCCAAATAAACTTTGCAAAAAAAATTTGCAAAAAAAGTCAAAAATTTAAAATTGTATTTTTTTTTAATGTCAATTAAAAAAGTAAAAAAATTTAAATGAAGAAAAAAATTCAAGGCAAAATGATGCAATATGTACTTTACACTATGTTTTATAATTTATATAGTGAGTACTTTACAATATGTCTTATAATTTATATAATGAGTAATTTGAATGAGCTTGATGTCTAAGTTTAGTTTTATAATACTTTGCACATATTATGTTAATAATTTCTATACGATGTCATTAACAGATTAATTCTTATGAATATCATGCATACTTATATTGATATCATAAATAATTGATAAAAATAATTTTTATCAGTAGTAATTAAAAGCAAGTTATTTATATAGCAAAATACAATTTTCTGATTCCAATTACTCATTAAAATTTTTGTTAAAATGTATACTTGATAGACAACTTTAAGTTTAGTTATGTGAGTAAAATTTTTACTTGATAGACAACTTTAACTGTAGTTATGTGAGTAAATTTTTTACTTGATAGACAACTTTAACTGTAGTTATGTGAGTAAAATTTTTACTTGATAGACAGCTTTAACTGTAGTTATGTGAGTAAAATTTTTACTTGATAGACAGCTTTAACTGTAGTTATGTGAGTAAAATTTTTACTTGATAGACACTATGTTTAGTGTTATGGATATTTGTGTGTTTGCATCATATTGCTTACTATTTTTTACAAACAAATGCACTTTCACAATGTATTTCCATAGTAACCTGAAGAAGAGGGAAAAAAAGAGACAATTTTACTATGTTGATTTTGTTAATTTTATTGCAAATATTTTCATGTGTTCATCATATTATGCAAAATAGGTAGCAATCTGTTGAATAGCCATAAAGTTCTGCAAGTCATGCAAGCCTCTCCAGACATTCAAGCAGCTCTACAGGGTGAAGATCAATGGGACTATGATGTAATTAAATTAGAAAAAGTTAGCAATAATAGGTAATACTTTAGGTGAAACAATACATTTTTGTAACTTTTCAACCTTTTTATAAGGTTAGCTTTATTAATGTTTATTAATTTATGTATATATTATGTATGTTGTTTATATTATCTTATATTAGCATTGTGTCATAAATTAATCTGAAGGTCATAATTTAATGTAATGAAAATAATAAAATCATTTCCAGATTTATTTAGATTATCAGGTGTTTTTAAAATTCTAGTGTAGTAATAAGACAAAGGGTAGATTTAAAGGGCAGGATTAGGATTTCTATTTTGAATAAAAAGGTTTCATAATTTTTTTCAAAGCCTGTTCTTAGTTTATTTGATTGCCAAATATTTCTTTTTCAAACTAAAAGGTTCTGCTTGATTGACTTTGCTTAAAAATATGATTAAACCTTCTTAATGATATTTAATTTTTTTTTTTTACCAGCATTGTTCTATCTTGCAAAGAAACGCAGTGTCTATTTTTTAACTGCTTAAGCAGATTTGATACTTATTAGGTTTTTCAAGGTTTTTTTTTAAATATAATTCACCTCCCCAAGGCCGAGAAGGCCACTATAGATGAGGAGGCTACTTGTGGTTATAACCCTCTCTCAACTCTATAACTCCGAAACACGAACCTTGACAAACAAGGCCGCAGCGCAGAGAAGTTGAGCGCGGTACTACCAGGGGCATGGTGGGAATTGAACTCTGAACCTCTCGCTTATGAAGCAAGTGCTCTACCACTACACCACTACCGCATTCGTCTATTCGGTTTTTGCTTGTGCCTCGTTGATAGTGGCTATGCAACTCTTCCTGTTATCTCCTAATGAGGGTACAGCTCTAAAACTCAGTTTAATGGTTCTGAGGCTGGCTGGTAGTAAGGTTTCCGAACTCTGTGGTAGCTCTCAGAGAGGCTGGTTCCATTAACAGCTGCAAAAATCAGTGCTATGTTGAGCATAGATGGTGTCCCTGTTAATACTTTTGGTGTGCATTGTCAAGGTTACATGAGGAGCCCTATATTATGACTTAATGTTAATAAACAGGACTAAGAAAATTGTATAGCTCCCTGCTTTTTTAGGCCGTGCTCTATCTATCAAAGAGTCAAGTTCTCTTTGAACTGCATTTCTGAATCTCTTATTCAGATAGTTAACTTTGTGACTCAATTTCCTGACAACCCTAATCCTTTACTTTCACTCCTTGATTTATGTCTGGTCTCTGATCCTAGCTTGTGTACTCCTTTTTCTCCTTTAGGTGGTTCTGACCATCCAATGATCTCTTTAAATCTTTCATATTGTACTTCCTTTTCGGACTCACCCTATCATTACACTACTTACTATTACCCTAAAGCTGACTGCGATTCCTTATGTGATTTTCTTCATGACAGTCCTTGGGCTAATTGGTCTTTTTTTCTCTCAGCTGAAAAATGCGCCTCCTACCTACCTCCTGGATTCAGACATGAATGGAAACTTTTATTCCTTCTTGTGGGTTCCAAGTCAAGTCTCATTCTACTCCAAGATTTTCACCCTCTTGTGCAGCTGCTTTATCTAATCGTAATCACTTTTTCTTCTTTTTAAAAAAAAACAACTTTCTTGAGAACAAACAGCTGTTCATTATTGCTCAAAATCAATGTGAAAAGGTGCTGTCAGATGCTAAGCTCCATTTTTCTCAGTTCACTAAATCTCGTATCTTTTCTCAGAAGTTAGGCTCTTGAGACTTTTGCAAAATCTTCAACAGCGTCATTAACAAAGTTAGGCCTAACATTCCATCTCTCATTCATGGGACTGATCTTATTACCTCTCCCAAGGATAAGGCAGAACTGTTTGCAAAAAACTTTTCTTCTATTTTGACTCTCAAATCTTATGGCTATTCTCTTCCTTCCATTCCAATCAAACAGCTTAACCCATTGTTAGACATTCAAATCACTCCAGTTTCCGTTGCTAAAGTCATATCTCGATTAAACTCTTCTACACCTTGTGGTCCGGACAACACTCCTGCCTAAGTCTTACAAAATTGTTCTCCAGAACTCTCTTCAATTCTCTCTAAACTATTTAATAATTGCTTAACTGAGTCTTGTTTTCCTGCCTGCTGGAAAATGGTATATGTTGTTCCAATTTTCAAAAACTCCGGTGAACATTCTGACCCCTCCAATTATAGTCTGATCATTCTTCTTTCTGTTAATAGCAAGATCTTTGAGTCTTTGATAAACAATATTCTCACATCCCATCTTGAATCAAATATCTTATTGCCAGACAATCAATACAGTTTTTACGATTCTCTTCCTATACGGCTGACTTGCTAACTGCTGTGACTAAAAGATTTTATCATACATTAGTTGGAGGCGGAAAGGCTAGGGTTACTGCTCTTGACATATCTAAGGCTTTCGACAAAGTTTGGCATACTGGTCTTCTCCCTAAGCTTGTTGGAAAGTTTTTGAGATTATTAAATCATTTCTTTCTAGCCGCTTTAATGAAGTCATTCTCAAAGGCCAATGCTCTTCTTTATTTCCAGTTACTTCTGGGGTACCTCAAGGTTTTATCTTGGTCCTGTTTGATTTTTTATCTACATTTATGATCGTCCCAACAACCTTGCATCTAAAGTAGCTCTTTTTGCTGATGACTCAACTTTATGCTCCTGTCTTGACAAAAAGTCTTTTCTTTCCAAACGCTTAGAAAAGGCAGCTGATTTTAAATCTGATCTCACTTCTGTAACAGATTGAGGCTCACAGTGGCTTGTAAATGTTAACTCCAACAAAACTTAGTTATTTACTGCAAACGACTATCGCAATACTGTCAAAGTTCCTATATTAATGAATGGCAACCCTCTCTCTGAGTTTTCTTTTTTACGTTTTCTAGGATTATCCTTTACTACTGACCTTTCATTGAAACCATATATACAATCGATTGCTTAATTAACATCCTCTAAGTTTGCTTCTTTTTATCGTGCTCGTCATTTTCTCTCTCCTGATTCCATTCTCTACCTCTACAAATCTCTTATTTGTCCCTGTATTGAGTACTGCTGTCATATTTGGGCTGGTTCATCTAATGATGCTCTTTCTCTTCTAGACAAGGTCAAAAATGTGTTTTAAATGTAGTTGGACCCGTTCCATCTGCTAAGCTTAAGCCTCTTTCCTCTCGTCGTAAAGTTGCATCACTTTCTCTTTTCTACTAATCTTATCATGGTCGCTGCTTAAAGGAGCTATCATCTCTAGTTCCATTCTTCCAAAATCTTTTTTTTGTATTTGTCCCTGCATGCTCCTAAAACTTTGATCTGTCTAAATTTTTTCCCCGCACTTCAACACTTTAGAACTCTCTTCCATCTTCATGTTTTCCTGGTTCATACAACCTTCAATTTTTTAAGTCTTCTGTCAACTTTTTAACTAGATAACTAATAACTAATAACTCTGTTATTCTTTTTTTCTAGTAACTCCCAACTTGATAGTGGTTACTTGCAGCCTTGTTGGGAGTGAATCAGATTTAAAAAAAAAATTAAATAAAAATTATGATCGTACAATTAATTTATTAAATAAAAATCTTGATCATGTAATAAGTTTGTTGAATAGTTATGATTATGCAATATTTTATATTCAAGTTTTTAAATTTTTTTTAAATTTAGGTAATATTTTATTTAAAGTAAATAGTTCTAAAAAAATTTAAAAATGATTATATAGTTTTTTGTTCGAGTAGATTAAAATTTTTGGGTTTGTGGCAGTGTTATATATTGCTAAAATTGTTTCTTCTTAGGCCTCTCTACTACTTAGGACAAGCTATTTTTAATCGTTTTGATGTTGGGGAATATCTGTCTGTTTCAGATTCAATAGTTAGAAATTGGCTCCAGGTAAATTTTTTGATATCAAGTTTAATGAAAATTTAACTTCTTTTTACTTATAATTTGAAGAAATTATGATGTGGTGTTCACCCTTAAATAGTGCTCTTTTTATTTCATAAAAAAATCTTTATTCTTTCTCATTTTCTTAAAAGAAATTAGAATTTCTTTTGCAGATGCTGAACAACTCAATAAGTAAAGTTCAGTAGGGAGAGGAATATTTATTTATGCAGCCTTTTATATTCAGTCTTTTTTCTCTTTTGAAAATAATTATTAGTATAAAATAAATTGAAATTTACATTTGTCTAGTATTTGTGTTAATTCTAGACAAATACAAATGATACTCAAATACATCACTAGTTAATCCCTATTATTTGTAATTGATTATTTGAAGTTCTTTCTACTTGTAGTTAGTTGAAGCTAATTATCATATTCATAATACGTATCATAACTCAACGCATGCTGCAGATGTACTACATGCAACTTCAATATTCTTATTAAAAGATGGTGTTAAGGTTTGTTGTTTGTTAAGGATTTATACAATACATTTAAAAATTTGGTTGCTACTTGTCATTATCATATAATCATTTACAGTTTTTGTGTAAAGTTTTAAGTTTTTTCAGTTTTATTCAAGTTATTATTATGTAAATTATGTTAATTGTTATGCAAAAAATATTTTATTTTTCAGAAACTTAAATGTAAATTATGCGTTGGTACAGATAAAATTAGTGAATTAAATTTTGAGGGTAAAATTAGCATATTGGTTTCCAACATTAAATAGACTTGCTTAAAATTAATTTTCAAAATCTATCAAGTAAACTTTGTCTACTAATTGAACTTGAATTCAGAATCTCTCAAATACACAAATCATTTTTTTCAAAGTTGGTAAAATGGCCACAAATTATTTTGTAAGCTAGATTGTAAGCTTAAAACCACAAGAAATCTGCTAGTGTCTGCATAGATAACAAAATTAATTAATATGAAACCAGTCTAATATGAGTAGATAAAAGATTGACACTCCACCCAAGGTAACAACTGAGCAGATGTATCTCTTTTAACAATGCATAAATACTAAAAGAATTATTTAAAGGAAGATTTAATCAAATTTTAAATTAGTTATAATAAAAACTCAAATTGCATTGTATTTTTTCTATTTCAATTAAAAAAAAATTTTAAATTATCAAAATTTAAATAAAGTTAACCTTCATAGAGTAAGTTAGTCTAATTTTGGTCAACACTCAAAAAGTTTCATTTATTTTTGATAGAAAACACATTTTTTTCATGCGATTTTTTTTCATTAGACAGATTTTTGTTCTCTTTAATAATATGTAAAAAAAAAAAAAGTTTTAGTTTGGCATTTTATTGATAACAAAGATTTTATAATTATTATATTAGTTGAAGATTAATATTACCAGACTAACTGAGAAAAGTGATATTAATTTATAGAAATAGAAGTGAATTTAAAGAGAAAGTTAGCATGAAGGTTTCTATTTTTTAATTATTGGCTGGAGTAATTGAGTAATTACATAGGTATTTGAATAATATTTTATTCATTATTGACCAACATAAGCAGAATATTTTTATTGTTTTTACAATATCTCATAAAAACATTAACAGCAGATTCAGAATAAAAAAACTCCATGAATTGTAACTGTAAATTTTAAAACATTTAAAACTAGTTTATTATATATTATATTAGTAAATTTTGTATTGATATGTGTTTTTCAAAATGGGTTATTTTAAATTGAAGCAACTTGAAAGGTCTTTTTCCCTCACAAAGATTTCATCAAACAAAAATATCGGTTACATGATTTGTCAGAGGAAGGAACATAAATAAATTTATATAGAGGAGTACCTCTATAAATCTGTTTTTATATTATATTTTAAAATACTTTTTGTTCAAGTAAAGTTGACTCAAGCTATCTTTAATCTATAAACATGAATTTACCTTTTCTGTTGCATACTTTATGTATATTTTTTGATTACTCTTTCATTATCAGCGTGTGCTATTTTCCCTTGTTTTGAGCGCCAATTTTGACATATTTGATGGCTTAAACTGGCATACTATTAATAAATAAATCAAAATTTAGACAAAAAAAAGTATATCAAAAGCATTCAAACTATTTTCTATAATATTTTCCTATTAAATAGTATTTTTCAATCCAATCAAGTTTTTAGAACTAGATTTTATCAAGTATTTTGCCTGTATTGATCATATTATAGAAATAATGACCATTTATATAAAAGCCTTAATGACCAAAATAAATCGACCATATATATAAATTAATGCATAATAAATGAATAATAAAGTTGATTATATACATAAATAAATAGAAATATATAAAAATAAGGTTGTGTTGTTTACTATATACATACTAAAATACTAATACATTGAAATGCATGTTGTAGTCAATATATTAAAATGCATGCTGTAATCAGTATACTGAAATGCATGTTGTAATCAATATTTTGAAATGCATTCTGAAATCAATATATTAAAATGCATGTTGTAATCAATATATTGAAATGCATTCTGAAATCAATATATTAAAATGCATGTTGTAATCAATATATTGAAATTCATTCTTTAATCAATATATTAAAATGCAGGTTATAATCAATATATTGAAATGCATGTTGTAATCAATATATTGAAATGCACATTGTAATCAATATATTGAAATACTGTTTGTAATAAATATATTGAAATGCATGTTGTAATCAATGTATTGAAATGCATGTTGTAATCAATATATTGAAATGCATGTTGTAATCAATATATTGAAATGCATGTTCTAATCAATATATTGAAATGCATGTTGTAATCAAAATATCTTTACTGATAGTTAGGTTGATAAATTTAGTTCTAAATTGTTCTTAAAATGTTGTAAATCATTTACTATATATTAGCTTATAGCTAAGAAACTTAATTTGTGTTCTTTTAAACCATTTTATAACTTCTTTTTTTTTTTTAAAAAAACAAACAACATTTCACAAAAAGAGTCCTAGGCACCTTTAAGGTAGTTGTAATAGGTACAATGATATTGGGATTCTGATGATGAAGAAGAAAGAGATATTAGTTTAAGAGAGATTAATCCAGGATCAGAAGAACTTAAGGGTGAATGTGGAGAAACTGAGCACTGACTAAGATTAGAAATAAGACATAAGTCGAGTAGAGACGGTAAATGTTTGGAATTATCTGAAAGCTAGTTGGAAAGTTGACTATTTGTGTTAGAGATTGAGAAAAGCAAAAGTTGTGAGCCTTAACACCTGTAGAGTCATTAACACTAGAATCATGCCGTTCATTGTGATGAGCAATAAAGTCACCAACAACAACAATATTGGCTAAAGGATAAAGAGAAAGGGCTCGGCATATTTGATCAGAAATAACATCAAAAAAAGTGCAGTCTTGAGATGATGTAGAGCAATATAGTATAGAGAGAAAGGTGATAGAGTGAAGTGGTGCTAAACAAAAGCACATAAAATAATAGTCTTTGGATTTAAACCTAGTTTACTAACAAATGGGTGAATTCTTACGAATGTAAATGCCCATTTATTGTAGTCTTTATGAATTAAAGGAAGATAACCATCAACACTAAGATCACAAGATGAGACAGCTGAACTCAAATTAGTCTCACAAAGATTTAGTTGGTCTGATGAACTTTGCAAGAGATAAGACTCAACAGAAAAGTTACTTCGAGGACCACAAATATTAGTGAATGATAGATTTAGAGAACTTGGTGATGACAATAGTATTTTTTTGTTTTATAGTTTTTGCTACTTTAGTCACTTTTTAAATTTCCTTAAAACATAAACTTATAACTATTAAAGTCTGCCAATATCATTATTGTTGGTGACTTAAATGCTTATCACAATGAACGGCTTGACTCTAGTGTCAGTGACTCTACAGGTGTTAAGGCCCACAACTTTTGCTTTTCCTAATCTCTAACACAAATAGTCAACTTTCCAACTAATTACTAAAAAGTTAATGAAAAAATGAATATGACTTCAAAATGCAGTATTGCAGTAACAAAAGAAATTAAAAATTAAAATTATTATTTAAATTTAGCATTATTTTTGCAATTATTTTTTTTTTTCTTTGCATAATGAAATTATTTATAATTAATAAAAAGTTTTTTTAAAGAAATTCAAAATTTTGTTTAAATTTTAGTAAGCAAGTTTAAAAACATCACTGAATCAAAAAATTATTTTATTTGATTAGACATACATTTTGCAAAGTGAAGGATGTTTGGAACAGATATAACAGGGTTCCCACTCCTCTTTAAAAACCTTAAATATCGTTAAAAAAAACAACCTCCTTAAAAGTCCTTAAATAACCTTTTAAAATGTTAAAATTTGACTGCTCTCCTTAATATCTTCTTACTTTTTTTTTTTAATTATTATTATTATCTAGGAAATTTTATTAAAGTGAATGGATTATACTTATTAATAAAGAATAAATATATAATTATTTGATAGTTTGCAATATATATATATATATATATATATATATATATATATATATATATATATATATATATATATTATATATATATATATATATATATATATATATATATATATAATAGAAGTATAGGTTTCTTTCTCCTAAATTCTCCTTACTTTTTCTTCTGGAAATTGTTATTTGCAACAAAATCTCCTTAAATCTCCTTAAAATCCTTACTTTTAGCCTCAGTTTTAATAGTGGGAACCCTGGATAAAGATATTACTTAAAAGCATAATATAACGCATATTAAAACTGTTCTGCCTTATTTCTTTCATTATTTCTTATGTGGTACTTAAAGGGATCCCCAAGTGCTGAGACAAGTTGTTTTCATATCTTCGATAAAGCTTAAAAATTAAGTTTAGAGTTTATTAAACTTTTTCCAAGGATTTAATTTATGCTTGAGTTTAAGGGTTTCTTTTTTTAATTTGTGGTTGTAAAAAACCTTTTTGCTGCATTTCATAAAAAACTAGTGAAACTCAGTTTCACTAGTTTTTTTTAAAAAAATAGTAAAAAGTAAAAAAAAATTCTGTTAATAATGGCAAGTTTGCATTTTATCATTGGAGTTCTTTCAAAAAAAAAAAACAAGATAAGTTTTTTTATACTTAATATAAGGAAAGGAAAACTCAAGCATGAAAATATAATTTAACTTTAACAACAATATTTATTTTTATTGATGTCAAAATTTTAACATTTTAATCAGACCAGATTTTTTTTGAAATAAAAAATCAAAAACTGGAACATTCCTTCAATAAAAACAAAAATGAGTTGATATCTTAACAAAAAATAGTTGATTAACAACCTTGATAAACAATTTGTTTTTTTAAGTTTAAAAAACTCTAAATTTATTTTCTAAGCTTTATTTATGATATAAACAGATCTTGTCTTGGCACTTTGGAACCTTTTAAGAATTTAAATTTATGAAAACATTTATTGTATTATCAGGGCTCGAATTAAGCGTATCGCAATTGCTTTTCCATTTGTCAACATCAGTATAAAAAATTTTCCATTTGTCAACATCAATATAAAAAATCCACAAACATAGCAAAACAAATCAGAAGAATTCAAAAAATTTTGAGTAGCTTTGTCAATCATATTTATTATGAAAACAAAGTATGAAAACAAAGATTAATATAATTATTGCATATAATATACTACAGATAAAGGCTTATTTTGAAAAAATATTCAAGATAAAAAATTAATGTAAATACACTTATTGTTGATAATTTAAAGGCCAATTGCGATTAGTTTTTTCTTTAAAAAAATAATTTCGCAATTGGTTTTTTTTTTTTTTTTTTTTGGTTGCTTATTAATTTTTTTCTAAAATAGCATTTTTATTAAGTTTTATATTAGGGTTTACACAAGGTATGTCGCGCTAAATTTATCTTTTGAATAGATCATTTTGTGCATGATCATTTTACTCTTTTGCCTGGAGATTTACATTCGACATTAAGCACTTTTGAATTTAAATTGCTTTAAATCTCTGCGTGGAAGCTTGCGTTAAAGCGCAAAGTTTAAAAGGGAAAAGACATTAAAGTAAATTTTTTCTTTAATTCTTTTTTTTTAACAGCTGGATTTTTATTTTTGTTTTTAAAACGTTTCACCACATTAACTTATTGTTAATAATTTAAATTATAATTTTATCAACCATTTTATATTATTAATTTTACTACTTTAAGTATATTTAAATATATATATTAAATTTGTTTCTCTAAAGTTTTTTTCTAATAGTTAAGCTATGCTAATAGAAAGCAGAAACTTTTTTGCTTCCACGTTTTTTGCTTTAAAGACCCTGAACCTTTTAAAGTTATATTTTCTTTGATTTACTGAATGGATAAAGTACATCACACTAAATTTACTTATAAACTAAATCAAAACAATCAGTAACTTACAGTTACTCAAATATCAACTTATTAACTATATTAATTTACCTCATAATATACTCGAAGACTCACAAAAGTTAGCCATATAAATGTTTCTATTATATCCTATATGTTGTTAACACATAATATACGCTTCTAACTAAAAATTATTTTAACAAGAAATGTCAAATAGAATATGAAAAACGCAATGCCATTTTTTTGTATTTAAATTTTATGTAAAGCGATATCAAGATTAAACATTTTTTATAAATACTCAAGTTGTTTTAAAGAATTTTTTTAAAAAGAAATCTATTTGAACAAAAAAATTCTTTTGAAAAAAAAAGTCTTCTAAAATTCTCTCATTCAAATATTTTTGCAATTAAAATTAAAAAAAAAATAGGAAAAATTTTAACGTTCAATAATTATACATTTAATTGCAGCGACATCCGTTATACCCAGTAAGGTGTCCCAAAAAATGATGAAAATTTGGAAATCAAGACACTATACCCTCCAAAGTATGTGATTTAGTCTATAAAGATAGAATATATCAAAAGTTTTGATCCAAAGTTAGCAACTTTGCTAGATGTGTAATCATAAATTTAGAGAGATTTATACTTTTTTTACAGTTTCGCGCGCATATTACTGAGACAATTTCCCTTCAATAAATATAAAAAACCCCAACTTACAAATTTATTTTGCAGAATAACCATTACAGTGAGAAAAATTAATCACAATGTTAAGAACTTTTTTTTATTAAATTAAATGCATAGGAAAACAGTTATAAAGTAAAGGTTTTGTGAGTTAATCTTCTGGCATTTTGGCTTGTAACTTTTTTCTATGATCTTTTGCAACAAGCATTTTATTTTGCTTTTGATCATCATTTGTTGATGCCTGTACAAAGTTTTGTATAAGCTTGATGTTTCGTTCTGTGCAGTTGTTAGTAATAGAGAGATGTTTAACAAATAAACATAACTTACGAAAACTTTTGGTATTATCCCAAGATTTTACTCCACCGTAAACCCATTGTTCAACTTCGCTTTTTGAAATTCCAATAATTTCCAAAAGATACCAAGACTCTGGACCAATCAGAATAGATAGTGTTGTTTTGGAATCAAGAACTGGAATAATTTGAGGATAACCAATATGGAAAATAGGCATAGAAAATTTAAGTAGGTTATTAATCATTTTTATTTATTCATTATCTTCAACTTCACGATCTCCAATTGCTAACACAACAAGCTGAGGAGTTAAGTACCAAAAGTATCGTTTTATACTCTTTGTTAAAAACTGTCCTCGCTGGTCATTGTATTGCTCTTGTATTTTAAGACTTGCCCCGAAAGCAGCAAGGTCATTCTTGGGTGCTTTTGAAGACTGAGAGCTTTTTAAAAACCATGGTGCATAAAGAATGGCGGTATTAAAACTTCTCTTCTGTACCTTTAACAACATTTTATGTAATTTCCAATGTAAGGAGGTAAAATCCGTCTGCCATAAAACGTGCCTCATGACAAGCGCCAGATTGATGGAATTTGAAATTAGTAACATTTCCACCAAGATATAAAATGACAAGCTGGGAAAGTTTTCTATAATCACCTGCAAAAGTATTTTTGAGCAGAGCTTTTGAACAGAAAGTAAGGGCACCTTTTGCAAGAGTGTACAACACTGAATCAACTTCTAGGTTATCCCAACTCATTTTTGCAATATTATTAAGCGTTCACTTCTGTACAAACAGAAGTTCGTTCCACTTTTTTTTTAAACTTTAAATATAAAGCTCTATGGGGACCTTTTGTCTTTTCTGTGAACTTTTCCATGATGTAAGACATATGCAGCTCATATATATGATGCCTGCATAACAACCATATTAAAGGGAGGTTAAGTTTTACACTCAGCAATCGAATTGCTCAGGCATATTTCCCTGTGTTACTACTGGTTGTATCGCAGCAGCAAGCAAACAGTTGATTAACACACTCGTAAGTTCATTTGCCTGGCATGCTCCGGTACCATTTTTTAATCGGACGATCCCAACCAATATATCTTGCAATCTGGAGAACTAACACTCACAGTCAATTTGTCATAAACAACAGATATTTGAAGATCTTCTAAAATTTCTTTAACTAGTTTCAAAATGTAGAACTAGTCATTAACCTTTTAGTAAATCAATTATTTGCTTTTTTAGAAGACCTCCTGTTGACTGAATTATCTGAAACCGTTTTCTGTGAACAGAAGACCTAGAGGTGTTTATTTCTTTAAAATTAACATTAGATTTAGAAAGAATGGCAGGCATAATTGCGGTCTGAGGTCGTATTCCAATATTATATCTTGCTGCCACAACTGATGTTGCTTCAATAAGCTCATTAGGAGTAAGCTCTATGATTATTTTAGTCATTTTCTTTAATCTAAAAGTGTTTAATAAATAAATTTTTTATTTAAATTTGTTGTTGAGTTAAGATGCCTCTATTAATAATAAAGTTGTTCTAGAAATAAAATAAATACTTGATTATAAATAAAAATTATTTTTAGTAGTTCACAATTACCTTTTTTTTTCTTCATAAGTTTTTTGTCAAATTCATCATCAGTTTTTTGTCAAATTCAAATTCTTCTACCAGAATGTTATGTTTTGTTTTATCTTTAAACTCAAGTGATTTCATCTTTAGCATTTTAGTGTATTTCTTAATGAACTTTTTTAATTTGTCCCTAAGTAAATAATAAAAAATTATTTTATCGGTAACAATTACAGTTAACAAAAAACAAGTACGAACTGAAAAAGTATTCATTATTTAAAAGATTAATTACTTTACTTGAGCTCCCTTCTGAATATAATATCCAAAACCTGCTTAGATCCATACAGAAATAATTTTGGCAACAACACAATTGATCCCAAAATGATTAACACAAACTCCTTCAAACACGCAAGTTCAAATCCAAGACATTTTTGTGGACATGCAATGTTAAATTTTTACGGCCTGAATCTGTAGCTTTTTTCAGAGTTTAAAAATAGATAGGCAGTTTGTTTGTTGGCAATTTGTTATAGGAAAATTAAGAAGGTAAACAGTTCTTCTAGGACTAATAGAGCAAATGTATTTTCTCCTTGCACCTTCCTTTATTTTTGTTTTTGAACATTCCATGTTAAATTTATAAACATTCTTAAGCTTATCTAATAAATCTTTCTGTATGATTTTAACAACAATGCTTTTTTCATAACAATTATTACAAAAGCGAAAGTAATAAAAATACGGAAAAAGTTGCTATATCCAAATTTTCAAAATACACATCTTGCAATTGTCAACTAGATGAACCATGGCATATGGGTATTTTCTTTTTCACAGGCCAAATCCCAAACATTTTTTTTTTTGGGACCTCCTAATACCCAGTGGCTTAGCAAGAGTCATTCCTGAAAGTTAAACGTATATCTAGCTACAGTAACAATATTAGATTTAGAACATAGTGCAAGTGAGGAACAAAATTTTATTTAAACTGTAAACATTTTGAAAAGTAAATTTTTTTGTTTTTGTTTCTTGACAATAGTTTTTAAAGTAGAAACATTCTGTTGCAAAAATTAAACCTATGTTTATTGCAAACATTAAACCAAAAATAAAAGCATAAGAAAAGAAAAGAAAAAATTATTTTTTATAAATGTAATTTGTAAAGTAAGAGACTGTAAACATTTCAGAATTCCAGTTATTATTCCTAGCAAAAGGTTGATAACTAGTTTATCATATCAGATAAGTGTCATCTTTTTTGATGTCTAAATTTATCATGAATGTCGTGTCATGCTTTACCCCATGATTTATACCTGTTTTATACTGTTGTAAAGAGAATTTCACTAGAAAAAATTTGTATAGCAACAATATTTTTGAAGAAATAATACAAAAAAAGAAAAAGTAAAAAATAATGCAAAATATATTATTAAAAGTCATATGAACAATATGAAACAAGTAACAACTAAATATATAATGTAAATATATAACTAAATAAGGTTAATTAGAATGTGTAAACAAATTAATATTAAGTCTTTAATAAACTCTCATGCTGTCATAATTATCTAATTTGAATAATGCTAACCAATCAAAGTGTAACCAAATAAAAAACTTGCAAAACCTGAAATTATTTTAAAATTGAATAACTTATTATAGATTAAAAAAAACACAGTCAAGAGACCATAACAAATACAATTGTAAATATTATATAAAAAAAAAATTAAAAACATTGTAATCCTTTAATGAAAGACAAAAGATTATTTAAAACAAAGAAGTCCGAAACCAAAATAAACAAGTTATAGAAAGTACACATGGTAAAGGTTAGATGTGTTATGTGTTATTAGGAAAAATTATTGTGAAGTAGGAGAAAACAAAATGCAAATGTTTAGTATTAACAGTCCAAACAATAAGCAATAGCACATGTGTTTGATAGTCAGAATATAAAATATAGCTTTGAAATCTAACAATTCCTAAATAATCTGATTAATAAGAAATACAGTGAGTATATGATTGGTAGAATGTTTATATGATTGGTATATGATTTGTATATGATTGGTAGAATTGGTAGAAAAGACCAGATCAATTTAAATAAAGTTTATAGTCTATAATATATTCCAAATATTTTTAATTAATGGAGTAAATATATTTTGAGGTGATAGCACTTGTAAATGAAAAATGTATATATTAGAAAATTGATAAAATGTATATATACATAAAGTAAAAAAAAAAAAGTTGGTTCTCTTCTTTTATTACTTGATCATTTTTTTAAGTAGTTACAGCTGTTGTAACTGTTTCTAAAAAAAGTTAAAAAGAAATTAAAAATAACAATTATAAAATTTTAAAAATTAGAAAACAAAAATAACAATTTTTGATTATTTTTTTTTTTGTCTCAATACTTCAAGTTGAGCTATATTGTATACTCTAGCCCTGAAGGCTTAATACTTTGATGTGCAATTTGTAATAACTTTACACCAAATTTATATATACTACATAAACAAACTTTATATTGCTATCATATAGTTTGTTTTAATAATAAAATATTTTTTTATATAGAATACACTTGATCGATCTGACCAAGTTGCAGCTCTGATAGCTGCTGTGGTTCACGATGTTGATCACCCTGGGTTCACAAATTCGTTTTTATGTAATGCTGGCAGTGAGCTTGCTATTCTTTATAATGATATGTAAGTCGTTATGATTATTATTTCATAACTTTCTAGAAGGTTATGAAAGTTTAAATTTTTTTTAGTCATATTCATTTGTCCATCTTTTATCCCTTAATTTTAATTTCCCACAAGTAAAAGATAATCTTTACTCACTTTGTACTAACTTTACCATTAAAAATATACAATATAAGATAATATACTGAATATAATTAAAAGCATTTTAAGTATAAAATAATAAACAAGCATTATATTATAAAATACTAATTTATGTTCAGCAGTATTTACTTGACCGGATTATTCAAAGTAATTAATAATATTATTTATATTATAATTAATAATATTATTTATATCGTATTATAATTAATACTTTAATAATTAAACCATATTCAAAATTTTTCCATTTTAAAATAGGCAGATTTTGGCTGCTATTAAAAATGTCATAAATTATTATCATATATAAGAGTCACCTTGAAGGGTCACCTTAAAGTGAAATACTTTTACTGCACGATTCTCATTGTTAAAATTCTATATTGTTATATAAAATATTTATACTTTCTTCACATAATATACCATGATGTTGTTTGCACATGATCTAGCAGAAAGGAAATCTAATTTTTCACTGTACAACATATAGAGTGGTTTGATTTTTTAAATATTATCTGTTGAACAAAAATTATTTGTTTATTATACAAAATTAACGTAAAAAATCCCAATAATTATACCTGAATTAATCCCAATAATTATACCTGAAATTTTTCCATCAGTAACTATACCTGAAATTTTTCCATCAATAACTATACCTGAAATTTTTAGACTATTTAATAAAGTAAATAAAATATTATTAAAAAAATAATAATAAAAGTGTAGAGCTTACACAAATTTGTTTATTTGCTTACGCCCTGAACAAATAAGTGAATAGAAGTAAAAGTGATTGCTACAAGCAACATTCTTGGTTTAAACTTCTTCTAGTGCATGATAGAAGGTAAAAAAATCAAATTCATGAAGAAAGAAAAAAAAAATTCATGCAAAATAAAAAAATCGTGCCAGTTCTGGAATATAAAAGAACAAAGAGAAACATTAAAACTTTGATGGAGGAGAATATTCCTTGATGTTTTCCGAAATTCTTACTATGATAAAGAAATCGTAGTTATTGAATTTTTTTTTATATACAAATAAATGATAAATGATTAATCCTGTTGAGCTGTCTCAGATTTTTTTCTTCATACTTTTTAGACCTATTACCATTTTTATTTTAGTATTTTTTTAATTTTAACTTTTAATTATATTTTTCCAATATTTTTTCGCTACATTAATAGTGCCATTTTGGAAAGTCACCATGCTGCTATGGCATTCAAACTTACTTCAAGAGATTCCAAATCAAATATATTTCAGAATCTTAAACAGTAAGTTTTTAAATTCAAAGTTATATCATAAATTTTCAGATTATAGTTAGAAATTTCAGCAAGATACAGTCATTATTGCAAAATAAATTGTAAATTCTTTATAGCATCTTTCTTTGAAAGCATGTAACCTAGCTATTACATTATTACGTTGTAATTTATTTTTACAAAAATTTTTTATTGCAGAGATGAGTTTAAACTTTTACGCCAGTCAATCATAGATATGATTATGGCAACTGAAATGAAACAGCATTTTGAGCATCTTGCAAAATTTGATAATAGTTTCAATAAACGTCATGCAACTCCTGTTTATGACCATGACAACTTATCAACAGTATGTATGATATACACTTTCTAATTTTAAAATTCACCTGGGAAATCAAAAATTTTATAGGTAAATTTTTTTAGAATGGTAGAGGTACTCCAGAATCGGTGTCATCTATAAATTTACAATCACCCGAAAATCGAGGGGTTGTTCGTAGAATGATAATCAAATGCGCAGACATTGCAAACCCTGCTCGTCCATTAGAACTTTGTCGTGAGTGGGCTTATAGGATAGCTGAAGAATATTTCAGACAGGTATTTATTATTATTTATACATGTTAATATAGTTTTACTTGGTAAAATTCAATTAATAAAATACTTTTTTTATCATTTTCATTTACTAACTACTCTTGTAACATTTAAAAGGTGCTCTTATTAAATCAATATTATATAAAGTATATAACAAAAATAAGATGTATAATAAAAATATGATATAATACAAGATATTGAAAAAATAAGATATATACAAGATATAAAATTATATAAGATATATATATATATTAATTTAATAATATAAAATGTGTTGTAAATGTTGCTTAATAGTTTAATTTTACTTTACTTTCATGGAAACTGAATGTTATCCTTTTTAATATTTCAAAATAATAATAAAAAAAAAATTTTTCTTTTTTTTTACTGTTTTTCTTATCTTTATACATTACAAATTTACCTTACATTACCTCTTTCAAATTGTTGCATAACATGTAATCTATATTTACATCATGGAAATATCTACTGTAAGGTTTTTATTTAGTTTTATAAATAGATCTTTTTGATATCAGAAATATTAAGTGATAAGCTTGAAATTAAGGATTAAGAACTTTGATATTGTTATAGTCCATTTTTTAACATAGTATACTTGGTTGTTAATAATCATTTATACTTTTTTTTCCTTAGTCATTAATCACTTTATTTTATTTGTTGTTTTTAAGCATTGGATTTTTCGTTATGACCGTAGTTTACAACCGTCACAACAACAACAACAACAACAAAATGCGTGTAAAACTTCAAGTAAAAACTATGAAAATCAGCATATAATAATATCAATATGTGCTAAATACACACACAAAATGATTTTTATTTTTACCATGTTGTTCGCTGCATTAAGTCTGACAAAGTTGTTTTGTTCAGAAATGGTAAAAAGTAAGCTTTATGACCGTCTTGCTAGGTAGAGGATAATTTTCGAAAAAAGATGAAGATTGCTGTTACTTTTACATACTAAATTACATGATAATATTTCACAAATCTAGAAAGTTTCAAGTCATTTCCATTTTTGGTTCATTTTTAATAGTTTAAAGAGTGTCAAATGTTATGACCGCCACAAAATTCCCCATATATATATATATATATATATATATATATATATATATATATATATATATATATATATATATATATATATATATATATATATAAATATATATATATATATATATAAATATATATATATATATATATATATATATATATATATATATATATATATATATAATTTTACAAATGAATTACAATTTTTTTAAAGCTTTTTGACAACATTCATCAATATCAATTGGCATCATCAGGTATGAAAAATTAGTTACAATTTCTCAGTATATAAACAATTCTTTTGGCTACATTAAAATTTCAATAGTTTTTTCCAATAGTTACCAAAGTTACATTTTATAAGATAAATCATTACCATGAAATTTTACAAAAGATTATAAAAAAGGTGTGAAGTAATTAGTAATAAAATTAGTAAATAAAAAGTAAAATAATTGAAAAGTTATATTGTTATAGTAATAATGTGTATGATTTTAGTTGTGTATTGATATGATGTTTGTAAATATGGGAGGCCTTATCTGAATTAAAATGTTCTGAAGTCCTTGTTGTGTAGTGTC
>NC_088932.1:31960000-32110000 GCF_038396675.1 Hydra vulgaris | reverse complement strand
TATTTGCATATCTTTTGAAAAAAGTTCATCCTGCCAATAAAAAGTTGATTTTTAACTACGCAAACTGATTTTTATTGTCATCATCATTGAAATTTATTTAAGTTCAGTTAAATATTTTAATGAGTATATATTTTTCAGTCAATGTATATGCATCTTAAAAACTCTCAAAGATTTTTTATTTAAAAAAAATATATACTTATTAAAATATTAAACTGAATTTAAATAAATTTTAATGATGACGACAATAAAAATCAGTTTGCGTAGTTAAAAATCGATTTTTCAATGGCAAGGTGAACTTTTTTCAAAAGATATGCAAATAATAGTTTTTTCAAAAGATATGCAAATAATAATTTCGTGCTTTTAGGTAAAAATTCATTAAACTACAGTACAGGAGCATGGGGTTGAAAAAAAGTCATAATCCTAATATATATATATATATTATCTTTACTTTTTTGCGTAATTTTATTATAGGTTTTCTTTATTGACTACTTTGTTATGAATCTGTATGTAGCTTGGGACAGTAAGTTTATTATTTAACATCTCCATTTTTAATTTTAGTAAATTACATTTAAATTTTTTGAACTGACAATATCAAATAAATCTTAAAGTTGATAATCTTTTTATTAACATAGGGTTTGTATTTTTTATATGGGAATTCAATAAATGTTTGAATCTTGAATCATTTTGATTCTTCAAAATTTCAATATGTAATTTAAAAAATTTTATTTTATAATAATATAAAGAAGTGAATATGTAAAGGTATGTAAAAGTAGTATACCTTGATATATTATAGGTTTATATTACCTATATAGAGGTTTATATATGTTTATATTGGCTTTATATCTTTCTATAATTAGGCTTATTGTAAGTATAAGTTATGTATAACTTATATAGGTTTATAGGAGTATTTATATGCAATTTTTAAAAGTAGCACAGCCTGCTCAAAATTTGTCTGTTCAAGCTTAAAGATGTTTTTTTTTTTTTCAAGGAAGAGAACTGAGTTTTAAAAAAGTAAATTATAAATCAAAGTTGCTACTGTTAAAAGAAGACCTTAATTTCATGACCCCAAGGAATTCGGTGGTGGAATAATACTACTAATTATAGTACTGTAGCAATTTGGAATTTATCCCAGTGACTAGAATTGCTAGTCACTATAACAAAAATAAATCCAAAAATATTGTTAAACTGCCCATTGGAGAAAATCTGATTTCAAGTTTTGCATAAAGCCATGTCAATATAATGAAATATATAAATCTATTGTTGTAAAACTTATATTCAATCAATTTTTAACTTTCAACAGATGCATAATTATTTCAACCAATGCATAATTATTGTTAGATGTTGTTTAATAAAAGCTTGTTGTAAAAAAATCCAATTTAAACTAGGCATATAATCTCACTAAATAAGAATATAAAAAAAAAAGCTGTGAAGAATATTATGGTTAAGTATAATTTTTAATTTTATTTTTTAGACATTTTCCTAATCATTAGAAAAACCTTTTATAAAATAATTTGATATATTTTTCAAGTTTTTTGCTGTGAAATTCTGCAATGCATTTTTTTTTCTGGTTAAGGTGATCCAAAAACACAATATAGTCTTGTCAAAAAACACTGCTGAAATGTATTTAACAAGTTACCTTTCACACTCTGAAAACTCTAAGCTGTTTAATTTTATCAGCATGACTATCATTAAAGCATGGGTGTGCTATCCTAGAGGTTTGTTTGAAATCCTGCATTGGTCTCTTGTTATCTTAAAAGAGTTTTTAACAAAAAATAATTTAATATATTTTTACGTTAACTTTCAGTTGATTACTTATTCCATAAATTAAATTCTATATTCATTTGTTTGATTTAAAGTTTTTATTAAGCAAAAAGAAAAAAATAGAGTCAAAATATAATTAAAAATAGGGGGTTTAAAAAAAGTTATTGTCACATAACTTCCAAACCTGACAGCTAGTAAGTGACCAGGGCTATGGTCGGGGCCAGGTTTGATAACACATAGCCGTAACCGGGGCCGGGTTTATGACCAGGGCTGCATTAATATTTATAGATCCTATAAAAATGTTATTTTAATCAAAAATTATGTTATGAGTTATAATTAAAAACAATACTTTTTTAGGATCTATCAATATTAATGCAGCCCCGGTCAAAAACCCGGCCGAGGCTGCATTAAAATCAGTAGATCCTATAAAATATTGTTTTTAAATAAAATTCATGTTATAAATTTTAATTAAAAGTAACATTTTTATAGGATCTATCAATATTAATGCAGCCTTGATCATAAACCTGGTCCGGTCACGGCTATGTGTTATCAAACCTAGCCCTGGCCTTAGTCGCTTACTACTGACAGCCATTAATAGTAATATTATTTTTGTAAATATTGTTGTCATTATTATTATATTGAGTTTTGAATTATTAATATATTGATAAATTTAAATTAAATCTCAAATAAGCGTAGTTTTTTTTTTTAATTCACTCCCAACATGGCTGCAAATAAACACTATTAAGTTGGGAGTTACTAGAAAACAAAGAATAGAGTTAAAGACCAAGGAAAAGGTTGAAAGAAGACTGGAAAAGTTGTAGGTTGTATGAGTCAGGAAAGCATGTAGTTGAGAGAGAGTTCCAAAGGGATAAAGTGCGGGGAAAAAAACTAGGCGAATAAAAGTTTTTAGAGCATGCACGGACAGACACAGTAAAAGAAGACTTTGCTGGTTGATGGTACTAAAGATGATAGCTCCTTTTAGCAGTGACCATTTTAGTATTTGTAAAAAAGAAAAAAAGACTCAACTTCACGATAATGGAAGAGCGGCTCAAGTTTGGCTGATAACGAGGTCCAACTACGTTAAGAATGCGTTTTTGGACCATCATTAGAAAAACCAGCCCAAATATGGCAACAGTATTGCATTAAGGGACGAATAAGAGATTTGTTGAGGTAAAGAATGGTATTAGGAGTAATAAAATGGCGATTATGATAAGGATAAGCAACCTTAGCAGGTGCTAACATAGCAATTGATTGTATATATAATTTCCATGATAGGTCAGTAGTAAATAATAATCCAAGAACATGTAATGAAGAGGACTCAATAAGAGGGTAACCATTTATCAATATAGCAGTGTCGACAGTATTTTGTTAGTTTTTTGCAGTAAATAATTGAGTTTTGTTGGAGTTAAAGTTTACATGCCACTACTAGCCCCAATCTGTTTCAGAAGTGAAGTTTGATTTAAGATCAGCTGTCTGTTCTAACTAAGCCATGGAAAAGAGAAGACTTTATGTCAAGACAGAAGAATAAAATTGAATCAGCAGATAGAGTTACTTTAAATGTAAGATTGTCAGGGTGATCATTAATGAAGATAAGAAACAAAACAGGATCAAGGATAAAACCTTGCAGTATCTCAGAAGTTACTGGAAATGAAGAAGAGTGTTTGCTTTCGAAGAAAACTTTGATAAGGGGGTTTGAAAGAAATAATTTAATAATCTTCAAAACTTTCCCAGATACACCCATATAAAGCAAGATTATGGAGAAGACCAGCATCTCAAACTTTGTCGAAAGCTTTAGATATGTCAAGAGCAATAGCCTTGCCACCTCTATCTAATGTACAATAAAACCTTTCAGTCACAGCAGTTAGCTCGTCAGCGGTAGAGCGAGAAGATTGAAAACCATATAGATAGTCTGATAAAGTTATTTGATTCAAGATAGGATGTTAGAATTTGTGGATCAAAGACTCAAAGACTTTGCTAATAATAGAAATGAGGCTGATCAGATGATAATGGGTGGGGTCAGAATGTTCTCTAGAGTTTTAAAAATTAGAACCTCAGATGCCAAGCAGGAAAACAAGATTCAGTCAAGCACTTATTAAATAGTTTAGAGAGAATTGAAAAGAGTTCTGGAGAACACTTTCTTAAGACTATGACTGAAATGTTGTCAGGACCACAAACCATAGAAAAGTTTAATTGAGATATGGCTTTAGCAGTGGAAGCTGGAGCGGTTTAAATGTCTAACAATGGAATGGAAAGAACTTTTCTAATTTGACTCTTGAATCTTATGGAAGTATGACCATAAGGAGCGGTTTAAATGTCTAACAATGAAATGGAAAGAGCTTTTCTAATTTGACTCTTGAATCTTATGGAAGTATGACCATAAGGCTCAAGAGTCAAATTAGAAGAAAAGTTCTTTGCAAATAGTTCTGCCTTATCCTTGGGAGAGGTAATAAGATCAGTCTAATGAATGAAAGGTTATTAGACCTATTTTTGTTAATAATACTGTTAAAGATTTTCCAAAAGTCTCTAGAGCCTAATTTCTGATATAAGGTACAAAGTTTTGTTAACTGGGAATAATGGAGCTTAGCATCAGACAACCCTTTTTTACATTGATTTCTTGCAATGTTAGATAAGCGTTTATTAATTTAAAAACCTTAACAGGGACACCGTCCATGCGCAACATGGCACTTTTAATACTCTGATATTTTAAAGCTGTTGATGGTATCAGCCTCTCTGAAAGCTACCACAAAGCTCAGGAAACCTTACTATCAGCCAGCCTCAGAACCATTTAACTGATTTTTAGTGCTGTACCCTCATTAGGGGATAACAGGAAGAGTTGCATAGCCACTATTAAAGAGGCAGAAGCAAAATTCTATGAGTAGAGTCAAGAAGATCCATCATTCATCATCCTATGCAGGAAACAATGTAACACAGTATCTACACCGGCCTAATAAATAAAAAAGTGATAAGAGGCTGGTCAACAAAATTATTCTGCTTACTCCTAAAATCTTTGTCTAGGAGACCTTCTACAAGGCAGTAGCTGGGTGCAGTTGACAGATCTGTCCATGATAAGTATTTTTTTGTCCCAAGGCAGGGAATTTTTAAGTTGAAGTTTATTTCTCCTAGCCTTTGCCTAAAAAAATCAAATCCTACAAGATAGCAGGCATTGGGCAGGTAGCACTGGTTTACATGATACCAGTAGCAGTGATCGTGATGATCCTGAACCCGACCTGGTAAATATATATATAATAAAGAATTAAATACATATAAGTATTAATTAATATATACTAAATAATGTTTGCATTATTGTAGCGTTTTTAAATCAAAATTTCTTTGGTTGTATATAGATTGCTCTTATTGTATGTAATATTGATATTACTAGATAAAATTAAATTGATAATGACTTGATGAAAGACTGGATGCGGAGAATTGTACAATCACAAACGGAATCTTTTATAATAATACAAACTTGGACAGTTGAGAAGTCAAAAAGCTTTAGCTAAGTTGAAAGCTTTCTAAGGTTTAAAAACGGCAACAATCACAAATGCTGGTTGGGACTTTTGGATCATTAATTTTGATTTGTTGCTTCAAAAAATTTTAAACTTTTTAAATCATGAAGCTAGTTAAATAACGTCTGCTTTTAAGGAGACGCAAAAAGTACACACTTTTTGTTCTTCTCAATTTTTTGGCGTCATTTGGTATTATTTTGTATTTGTTCAAAAGCTAAGTTTATGCAAGTATTTATTTTATAACTAAAGCCTTTTTCTAGGAGTTTTGGCATTACTTTATAGTGCAAAAAAAATAAATCAAAAAACTTTGATTTATTTTTATTCAACTGACTTTTAAATTTTAACAATTTAATACCCTCTATGAAACACTGGTTGAAATGCGTTTTCAAAACAAAGATTTTTAAGACAAAGGTTTTTTTTTAATGTGATTAGTTCCCATAATAATGCACATAAAAAATAAGCGCATAATTACCATAAAACCGCCCATTGGAGGCAGATTTTCATGGTAATTAGGCTTATATATAATTTTCAAATTTATGTCAAAATTTAGGCAACTTTTAATTAATAATTTACAAATAAAACTTGTGCTTTTTACTCTTTGCTTGCACAATGTTTAAATTTCTCATTAAGTATGTAATAGCAATTGTCTAAGTAATTAGTTATTTTGAGCACTCTTGAACATATTAAAACACCTTTAAAAACTTTGAACTTAGCAGAGGTTGTTTAATTTTTTTTTGTTATCATAGAATTTGCTCAAGTTAGTGACGCAATGGAGTTTCTTCGACAAAACCTTTCGTACTGGCACGATGAAGCTGAAAGACTTGTAAGTTTTACTTTTTTACAAAAAAATGTATTTCCTAATATTTTTATTTCCACTTTTTCAACTTTTAAGTTTCTAACTGAAATAAAAACGAAATAACCGTTTAATTAATTAATTTAAATAACTGAAATGCTGTTTTAAATAGGAGTTGGAAAAAGAAAATGCGAGCAAAAATTCTCCTTGACCAATGAATTTTTTATGCGAATGCCATCTGAAACTCAGGCTGACATTGCTGATTATTTATCAGAGACTAAATTGGTCAATGCCTTTTATCCAATAAATAGCGAAGTTTTAAATGAACAAAGTAATCGCTCAATCATGCATTGGTTCTTAATTCGTAAAAATGAAAAGGACAAAACTTGCGGATCTTAAAGGTTAAAGGTTTTGTAACCACGAAATTAATTGTACAGTGTACATCAAGCTATCCATTATTTTATGAAATTGTTTTAAAGAGAAAATTATTTATGGACTAACAGTGGATACGTATTTTTTAATTTGTTTTCTGTATATTATTTTTATTGAAAATTTGAGTATTTTTGTGTTGGCGTTTCCATGGTAATATTTAATGTATACTATCTATTGAATTTGGCGAAAACTGGTTATATTTTTGATTTTTACTACATGGTATTTCGAGAATTCTTTCAGAGCATTCGTTTTCTATAATGTGAACACAAATTTGCATTCATGGCTAAAAATAAATATATTTAAATTGCTTTATTGTTTATTCAAAAGAAAATTTCTTTAGTATCGTTCTGAGTTTGAATGTGAGAGATTTCTTGAAATATTTTGTTACAACTTTATAGGATTTCAATTTCTTTTTATTACTAAAAAAGTTATTTTTTTACTTCTTATGTGTGAATGTATATATATACACACATACATATTTATATATTTACAAACACACATACATTAGCATGTTGATAAATTCTTAAAATCTAGGTACAAGAATGTTACAATATTTATAAATCTGTATCGTTGCGGCCATATTTTTATCAAAGTCGTTATTTTATGTTTTAATATATAAATTTAATATATAAATTTAAAAATAAAACTTAACCTAATTACATATACAAAAACAATATAAAGAAACTAATTTTTATATTGATTTTTGATTTGAATCTATCTCATAATTCTAACATAATTCTCTCCCAAAAATATGGCAACTTTGATATGATTGCGACGATATATAGAATATAAGAAAATATTTTTATTAAGTTGAAATCTTTACGTAGATCTTTTGTTATGTGTATGTGTGTGTGTAATGATTTATATAGCTGCATATATGTTTGTTATGTATATACCTGTATTATCATATATGTAATGAGTGTAAATTGAATTTGGTGCCAAATTTAAGAAATCGGCTACCCTATTGTATATTTTAAACTCTTTTCTGATTCTCTGAAAATCTTTTAGTATTTATTTTTATGAGATATGAATTTGTTTGTTTTTGTATCCTTCCTGAAACGTCTAGGTTGATTAAACGACATAATTTTTAATACCCACTTTTTTTACACCCGTGTAAAAACCCTAAAATTTTGAATAACATTACCTGAACATATTAAGTTGGTCCTATACCATTAAACTTGTGTCTCTGAAGTTCAACCTTAAAACACTTTTTACTGCATATAATAGAATGCACAGATGTAAGAAAAGAAAAAAAACTAAAAAATTTTTTTACGAGTTTCATAAACCATGTTGGGACCCAAAATACCCCAATTACTGTTTCCTTAATATTTTTTGAACTATATTTACTTATTGAATAAAATTTTACAAAAAGTTTTGTATTACTATGAAGAACAATTTGAACTAAAATCAATAAAATTTATTGAGTAGTTAATATTTTACAGATAAAAGACTATACCAAAAAGTGACTATAGTTATGTTAGCTCTAAGACCAAAATTTCTAAAAATATAAAGTAAAAAATTTTCATTTTAGTTCAGGTTGTAGATCAAACTTAAACGAATAACTTGGGAAATTTTTAGGTCAATCTTTTAAACCCAGGAAATTTTATTTTGGAAACGGTGGCTAAAAATAGGCAAAAATCAAAAACTGAGAAAAATGAAAATAAATAGAAAATAACAAGCATCAAAATGACATCACACAAAAAAAACAATATGCTCCAGTCATATAAGACTCACAGTCATTTGTGTTTGTCTGTTCATCAATAAAACCCTTTCTTCTAGCTCTTAATACTTTTCTTTGCTTTTTATAGGAACTACTTGTTGTTGTTTGACTTCTTTTTAGCTTTTTTCATTCTACATATATCTTATTTTGGATCATTTATGCAAAATAAAGCTCCAGGAGTAATGTTAAAAAATTTAAATACATTATGAAGCCCATTAAAACCATCATTAAAATAAATAATTGCTGAACAAACACCAATTTTAATTATTTTTGACTGCAATATTGACTTTTAGGGCATCGAGACCAAATCATTGCATTAAGTGATTCATTGACATTCTAGGTCGTTCCATGCAAACATTTAATCAATATACTATCAGTACTTAGCTCCATAAAAATTGGTTTTAAAACATCTCTAATAGCAGCAGACAGTGACAATTTAGATTTATAATTTAACCTTTTTGCTTTATTTAGTTTGTATTATTTGCACCAACTATCATTGGTTCTTGGACAATATAGATGTCTTTGAGCTTTAGTGTCCGATTCACTACAATGAAGCAAAACTGCAATAATGGCTTTTTTCATGCTATAAACTTCAGAGTTTTGTCTGATGGACATGCCAATGTAGTTTTGCAAGTAAGTTAATAGCCGAAGTTAATAGTTAAGCGCCCTTTTCCAATAAAGTTTTTTCCCACCCACTAAAGTTTGTTCTTTCATACTCTGTCGTAGTGAACTAATCTATTCCCAAGTCTTTTTTGTATGTGACCAACACATTCAAGTTTATTATTAATAAAATCTTCACTATATGGCTTACTCTCTACAACTTTAAGAAATGAGCTGCTGTCACCATCTCTAACATAATTTTTATAGCGCAAACCGTTTTGTTAAATTGATCGATGAAAAATTGCTATAGCTCCTTGTGTCTCCATTGAGCCTGCTGAGCCCTTGTGGTTTATTGAACAGTTATGGCTGCTGTTTCATATTTGGTATTCATTTGGTATTCATTTGGTATTCATTTGGTATTCATTTGTGCCTTTTTTATTATGCTATGACAGACAAGCTTGACACTTTTTTAAAAGTAGTAAACTCATTGTTAATAATAACTCATAATAAACTCATTGTTAGTTCGAGATATTGCTGTAACAACACCATTAAGAGATTCATGACCTCTTTTTTGCCATGAACCACCTAGAGATACAGTACATTCAACAACTTCATCTACATTGGTTTTGCATTCTCTAACTGCATTGATTATAATTTCATTAGCAGCAGTCATGTATGAATCTAACATTTTGTTGTTAATTTCGTTATAAGCGTTGAGATTTATAGGATCTATTAAACTTAGTATATGCGAAAAGGTCTGAATTGATGCATGATGCAATTGATGCACCTTTGCCAATTTCTCGAAATACCATAACACATCTAGTATTAAAATCAAAACACTTTTGACCACTTTTATTTGGTAAAATAATTTCTTTAGAGGTAAAAATATTTTTACTCCATTGACAAAAAGTACAGGAAAGTCTCAGTTTATTTGCCCATCCTTTCTTTTCTGTTGTTAAATTTTGAGTACATAAACCCATTCGATTACATTCTGGGCAAACTGAGTATAAACATATTGTTTCTGCCAAAATATTAAAGTCTCATAGACTTTAATATTTTGTCAAATAAGATATATTCAAATTTACTTCCTTCACGTTATTATTTTTCAATTTTAAACCACTTGCTAAACATGGAAATTCATTTATAATGATTTCTGAAGGAGTTGGATTTTTTATTGTTTCTGGTGGAGCAACTACAAATCGATTTCCATGAAATTCTCTTTTTAAAGGTTTGATCTGACTTTCTTCAACCCATAACAAAATTTTAACTGTAGTACCAATTTACTTAATTCAAACAAACTAAATGAAGCACGAGGTTAATATAGTTTTGTTCTTGCAAAGTATAGCCAAAAAATGAGTTTGAAAATTGGCAAACTATACTTTAAAAATGCAGTGGTAACATTTTCAAACATTCATTTTAGAAGTGGGTAAAAAAGATCAGAGAAAACATTTTTGATTTTGAAAATGCCGTTGCTAGGGGCGTAACTACGGAAAACAATTTCAGCACAAAAATACACCAATTCACACTTACACCAACATACACTTGTGCTCTGAATTTAGTTAAAGTTGTTAAAAAATCTTAAACTAGCATAAATTTTGCACAAAATTATGTAAAAAAATAAAATAAATTAAAATTTTCTATTTTTAATGGTATAAGACCACCTTAATGAAGAAATAAGTGCCAAAGTGGTTATACATAATTACAACCATGTAGGTATGCGTGTAAAATTTTCAAATTGTTTAGGCATTTATTTATTATATACCGTTGGAAAGAGCTTTAAATTAGTATTAAAATGTGAAAACTTCATTTAAAAAAATGGTTCTTCAAAAGTAATGCCCATTTAAGTAACAAAATCATTACAAGGATTGCTTAAAAAAACTGCAACCTACTTGAGATTCGGCTAACAGTAGTTTTTTAATAGTACTGTTAATATGCGCATTATTTTGCTTCAGTTAATTTTCATTCATCATAAAACAAAAAAAATGAATATTGTTTATTCTAGAGCAGGTAATGCCGCCCGGCGTCAAAGTAAGCTTCTACCGGAAGGTTCGTCTTATACGATTGCAAAAGTTTTGACCGTTTAAAAAAAATTCTTTTTTTTTTTTAAAAACAATTGAATAAATTAGTAGTTTAATATTTAAAACAACAAAAATTCACAATCTTTAAAACAATAATAAGTATTGACTCTACTTTTAAACGTTTAAAAGTTTGAAACGTTCAAAACTTTAATACTTTTAAAATATATAATACCATCAGCCATTATTTGTATGTATACCCTCAGTCGATTTAGGGGCTCTATGAAAAGATTGCGAGACGTATTGTCATTTTCATCTTCTTTGAGCCCCTGTCTGTTTAACTCTTTATTTTATAAAGATCATTGTAAAAAAGAACAGTTTTTATTTTTTATTGTATATACAAGAACGGTGCTTGTTGACAAGATTTTACTGTCTTCTTTGTTTCTACGGACATATTTTTATTTTTTGCTTGTATATATATTTTAATTATTTATTGTTTAAAAAAAAAAAATGATATCGCGAGGTTAGAATTATTTTGTTCTATCTTCATATTTTTGAGTTTTAACGATTACAAAATGAAAAGGAGACGGCATATAAAAAGATTTTTATTATTTATGTTATCTACGCAAATTTTTTGACTTGGGTTTCAAAGTAGTAGAAAAACATTATTTGAGGTGCATAACATAATTAATAACTCGAGTTTTTCAAAAAGTGGAGATAAAACAAAATAATTCTAACCACGCGGTGTGTGAGGTTACTACTCCACTGGACCTATCCTTATATATGCCAGTCAATGTAATATACAATGTTATACAAAGTACTTACGATTAATGTATATACAAAGTACTTACGATGACCGGACTTCCGGTCATCGTAAGTACTTTTTAACGATTTACGCAAAAGTAAATTTTTTTTCGCGTTGTTTTTTTTAATTTTGTTCTTTATTACTTTTTAAAACATTACGTTAATATTTCATAAAATTTACAAACTAAAATGAAATAATATAAACAGTTACAAGTGAAAATATTATATATATATATATATATATATATATATATATATATATATATATATATATATATATATATATATATATATATATATATATATATATAAAAAGAACGCGGAAACTCGTAGAAGATCGTATGGTCTTGTCGTCGAGTACTGCTGTAAAAAGACTTTGTTGCATTTTTACATGTCAAATATTTTACATAATAAATAAAAAAAATTTTTTGCAATAATAAAAGAATAAAAAGATTTACATAAAAAAAAATCTACAAAAAAATAAAAAGTTCACAAAAAATTTCTTAAAGATAAGTTGACAGATAATATAACAGCAATATAGGCTTGCAGATCGTAAATAATTGAATTACAAATCATATCAAGAAAGAGATTCAAATAAAAATAAAAAAAATTAAAAGAAATTTACAAAAAATTTCCTATAGATAATATAGACAGACAATATAATAGCAATACAGGCTTGTTGATCGTAAATAATTGAAATAAAAATCATACATTACAAATCATATGAACCGATATAGATAAGAGATAAATAGAATTTCAAAAGGTTTTAAAAGTACATATGTATATTGTCAATTTCAAAAACTACTTCTTTCAACTATTTTTTAAAAGATATTCCATTGAAAATTAAGATTAATCATATTCCAAAGTTATTCCATTCAAAAGTAAGATCAAAGTTATTTAAGACAATTTTGTTCCAAAGATTTGGTCCACGAAATGATATGCAAAATTTACAATGATTAGTTTTCGAAAATGGTTGCATCAAAAAATCATCATTTCGTAGATCGTATTTATTTTTTGTTTTGTTATAAATAAACTAGAAAAAGGAGACGGAGATAATTTCGTTTTACGTTTGCACATAAAACAAAAAATATTATATACGTAAGTTGATATATGTTTAAAACATTCACTTTTCTTAAGAGAAGCTGTGAATGAGTTCGTCGATCACAAGAATTAACTAAACTGTCTTTGTGTTTCTGATGACGATGAAGAGGCTCTAGTTTACTTTTGTTAGTACTGCTCCACCCAATATTTGCATAGTTAATATGACAGTGAATAAGGGAATAATACAGTTGCATTAAAGTGGGCATGTTTAATTAGCTTTTTGATTTGTATAAGATTCCGATACTTTTGAAATTCTGTTGCTTAAATTTTCGATATGCTGTCTCCATGTAAGATTTTCATCAATATATATTCCTAAAAACAAAGTAGTTTTTACTCTTTTTACTTGAATATTATCAATGAATATAGATGGCGTTTCGTATGGTATTAGTTTTTTTTTGGAAAGTGGTTGAAATAGAGTCCAGTTTGTTTTGTCAATATTTACTGAAAGTTTATTTACTTTGAACCCGTCGGAAATTTTTTAGTTCGAACCAGTCGGAAAATTCTAAGTTCATGATTTTAATATAGTAATGTTGCTGTGAGATAAAAATAAGTTTGTGTCGTCGGCAAACATTATTGTCCTCAGGCTGGATGCGTTATGGAGATCATTGAGATATATAAGAAAAAGAAGAGGTCCAAGTATAGAACCTTTTGGCACCCAACAAGTAATGTTTAGTAACTTTTTTCGCGATTTATTGTCAATGTGTACATATTGAGTACAAAGCACCCATGAAACTGTTTAAGAAAAGTGCCAAAATTAACACATTCGTTTTATTCTCCAAGTTCTTCACAACCTTATGAATTAAACGCAACATTGTGAATTAAACTCCTTGAAAACATCTAGTAAGACCTCCACCCTGTCTCAATCTAAACAAGAGAAAGATAATGTGAGTAAACCTTTGTTGTGTAGTTTAACTTCTTTAGCTAATTTTTGCCACATGTTTATCAACTTCATCTTGGACATTTGTAACCAAAAATCTCAGGAAGCAACAAAGAAAAATAAAGAACCTGAGTTTAATTTCCTAAAATAGTTGAAACAGATAATAATTACATAACAACAGATTTTTCGCACAGAAGTGACACTTGCAGGTTCTTATTTAATGACCCGTCCACTTGGCCGGAACGGTTGGCATTAGACGAGAGACTACATCATCAAAATAAACCCAACACTTTTCTTGAAGAACTATAAAGACTACCCTAAAACCAAAAAACGCCATTTCTCAAATGAATTTTGGTACAGTGTAGCAAGAAATGATGAACAAGTATGAGAAGATGGCTTATATACTCTCCAAAAACTTTTCAGCTTATTTTTGTCCTTGTCATTAGTTTAACCTAACTCCAAAATCATTATTTGGGAAAAAGCAGGTTTCAGCAATTGGAAAAAGTTCACAGAGCAAGCCTAAAAGAACATCTCCATCTCGTTTCAGTTCTTTTGAGAAATGGATTAAAGCAACAATCGGGATAAAAAATGATCAAGATGCCAATTAAGGTCTTATCCAACAAATTAACAATATAACAGAACGGTGGAAAAGCACTCTTAAGAAAATAGTGTCAGTGATTATGCATTTGGTGAACATAATATTGCATTCCATGGAAACTCATCAAAGCTGTACACCAAAAACAAATTAGAACTTTCTTGGTCTTATCCAACTTCTTGGTAAACTTTGATCCAATCTTATTAGAGCATTTATGGCAAATTGAAGATGGAGAAAGACGTTCACAAAAGAGTCAATATTCAAAACGAGGTCATTAACCTTTTAGCTTTGCATGTAAAAGAAGCTATTGTGAACAAGGTAAAGTGTAAAAAGTATTTTTAAGTTACTCAGTACCTTCTGTTGTCTGTAGTACACAAAATTTATCGCTTTATCTTTCTGGCACTACAAACATTTCCTATCGACGTGGGTCTATTATATCACTACATTTATATAATATTTATACTGAAAGCATCCTAAATGAAATAGTCTCAGAATGTAAAGTCAGATCAACAATAAATGACATTATACTGGTTTAATTGCATACGCACATAATGAAATTTTGCTTTTTTGTTTTTTACAATAGAGGATATTTCAACTATTCTGCTTAGGAGCAAGTAAATCTTTTTATCTGTTGAAAATCAAACTTGCTATTCACTGATAATCAATCAATTGCAGGCAATTCAGAATAAAATTTTTTTTACAAATGAAGTGTTTAAAGTCTGCAATAAACTTGGTTTAGACTTCGTCCAGTGCATGATAAATGACTAAAAAAAATTAAATTCGCGCTACCTATCAAAGACTGGCAAGCTGATGTTGTGTCGATACTGAAAGAATCATTCCAGTTTTGGAATTTGAAAGAAAAGAGAGAGTTGTTTAAAATTTTAATGGAGGAAAATGTTCCGAGAGTCTGATCCAATAATTTGTGGAAAACACACCGGCTGGTTATTAGCATCTAATGTTAACAACTGCGAGAGCCATGTATAATTCTATATAATATGTATAATGTTTCAAAATTATAATGTGTATATATATATATATATATATATATATATATATATATATATATATATATATATATATATATATATATATATATATATATATATTATAATGTATAAAGTTTTAGCTGATTTTAATTTAATGGATGACCATTTTATTATAATTATTTTACCTGTGATTTATTACCGATGTCGCGTGACAAATGTTTCCCCCATATTTTTGTCCCCCTGGAAAGTATGTACCGGGACAAACTTTCTTTTATTTATTAAATAACATGCCTGAACGTTAATTATGACCAATACCAAGGAATGGTAATATGGATGGAGGATCTTGATGCAGAATTTTCACATGGCCCCCAGTATTTTATTTAAAAAAAAAAGATCAAAATAAAATAAAAACGCAATTTAGCAGGTAAAATACAGTTTAAAAATACTAAATAACATGTTCTAGATGTTGATAATTTGCATCGCCGTTCATGTTTACGTGAGACGGTTTTTGGAAAAGGTGTGATGATTGATGTTTCCAAACAGCAAATGAAATGGGAGCGCATCATTTTGTTTTCAAATGTTTGCGTCATACCATCTTTTCCATAAATTTCCAACTGAAATGCAAAGGCAGCTGCATAAACACCGATGCAGTCCGATGCATTCGGTTGTAGTGCGCATGGTATTACTGTTACAGGAAGAAAACCTTCAGGATTAACAAGTCTAACATAGAGTTGTCTCATTCGAGCTTTAACATAGTTTGAAACGGAGCTATTATCTAAATACAAAACTTCTACTTCAATGCATGCAGTTGTCACCTAATGGTTGACGTCGTGAACAATGATGATCGTTTCACAGGTGACTGCTTTGAACCCAGATCGTGTCTGAACTAGAGGAGTTGATTAATTGTTTTTGTTATCAAGATGTGTTGAAACCATTTTGTTGACCGCATCTATATTTCTGTCGTTCAACCATGCGTCTGAAGTCAGGATCTGTTTATCTCCAATTGTTAGATTGTACTTTGAAATCCAGGGTTCTGATTTTGAAACCATTTTTTTGATAATCGATTTTTTAGACTGAATTTTTCAATGCTTTTGTTGCTATAACTTCAACAACATTCTGACCGGAGGTTGCAGGTTTAATTGACATGGCGTATTCCTGTGGCTCATCCCATATTTTTAGGTTGATAGCGTTAACAACTGGTTTAAATATTCTTTTTTTTTCCTGCAACCGATAAACTCCTTTGTCTAAAACATCTATTATTGTGTAAGGGCCGTGGAATTTTTGAGCTAACTTATCGCCAATTCGTGTGTCTTTGCGTCTATTGCATTTCAAAACTTTGTCGCCAACTGCAAATGATTGAGCTAAATGTTTAATATCGTAAGGTTTATTCAGCATATTTTGTGCCATTGTGATGTTCTTTTTAGCTGCGTTTCTTTTCGCGCCAATTTCTTCAGCAAACTCAGCCATTCGTAATCCTTGTTTGGCTTTGTCAATTTTAGTATCCCACAGAAAAATCTTTCTTGTCCGGTTTTCCAAATTAATTGGAATCTGAGCTTTAACTCCATACATAATCTCAAAGCGAGAGTATTTTGTAGAAACTTGTTTATTTTTTCGATATGCAAAAGCCACCGGGTCCAGAAGTTTATCCCAGTCGTTTGCTTCGTTGTTTATAAGCTTCATTGTATGTGAAATCAATGTTCGGCTGAATCTATTGCGCAAAAAAAAAAAAAAAAGTTATAGTTAGTAACTGTTGTTTTTAAAACTATTAAATAAAGCCCCTTTTTTACACAAAAAACAAATTTAAAAGTTATTATAAAAACAATACAAAAATAAATAAAAGAGTATAATCATTTATCACCTTTCTGTCAGTCCATTAGTCTGGATATGATATGCAGACGTTTTTGTGGATTCTATGTCTAATTTCAATTTAAGATCTTCTACTCGCGTCCTTGTTCGTGACGAAAAGTTTGGCAAGTCCCAAATCTGAATACCAGACGAAGGATGAAACGATGAATAGAATCCGCATCCTTGTCCGCAATAGAATCAACTTCAGCACATCTAGTCAGGTAGTCTTTTGCTACTACAATATACTTCTTTCCGTTCTTAGTTTCTTTCAATGCACCAATTAGATCTATTCCCTAACGGTGAAAAATGTCATGAACTGGGATTAGATGGAGCGTCGTAGGTGATGGCTTGTTGTTAGGATTCGCACGTTTACATTCAGGGCAGGATCCGAAAAATTCGCGTATTTCTTTTGAAATCGACTTCCACCAATACCTCTCAGCTGCTTTTTTGATTGTGGCGTTTTGCCCAAAGTGATATCCTCCAACTATGTTACAATGGAGAGTTCGTATTATACGGTTTCGCTCTTCTTCTCCAATTACAACTCATTGTAGTCGTTTTTCATTTCCGATATGAAGTAGTTCTCCATGTATCAACCGGAAAGATTCTGCTTTCTTTCGAAGTTTCCTCTTATCGTCTTTCGTATACTTCGATGGATACTCCTTTTTCCCGAGATATATAACCAGAACCTCGCCTTCTTCTTTTTCCATATTCTTGCTTCAAATAGTTAAATAAAACAAAAACAACTTATATTAGCAAGTTTTGTACTTTTATGTAACTAGTTAAATAATAAACGTTCACAAATATTCTTGTTCTTTACTAATAGCAAATAACTATAACAAATAAAAATTGTAAGTTATTTCATAAAAATGATCCGCAATTTTATGAAATTTTTTTACTAAGCATAACAAAATACTCATACGGATTTGAATTACTAGTTCATAAATAGTCCGAAAAATCGAAAACTAACGAGCTTTTGCTTTTTAAAACATTCAAAAACGTTTTAAACTTGCACGAAGTTATTTTGTTAATAATCAAACATAATTTTAGTTATTGTTATCAATTTGTTTAAAGAACCCGAGTTCAAACTTATCTGACATTCATTTTTTTTTTTTTTTTTATTGATGCGTTTGATTCAATTGAAACTTTGTTATTTATGTAGGTTAATTTAGCAATTAAAGAGATAGTATTAATTAGATTATTCTTTAACATTTTATTGCGCATTCGCATAAATTTATATATTTAAGAAAAGATTTAGGGGGAACTAATTTAACGGAGAAAATTTTATTTCGCAGATGGAAGAAAAAATTATACAAGAGAGGAAATATTATTTCGAAATAAATTTTTCCCCCGGAAAGTATATTTCGTCCGGGGGGCGGGTTTTGGCGTTGGACAAAACCTTTTTACAATTGTTTCTAGCAGTAATAAACAGACGTCTGTTTTCTGGAGAATTGTTTTGCTGATAAATATAAAAGTAACGGTTTCGATTGGCAATCGCAGCAGCACAGTGTGAGGAAAACCATGGAGGAGAGTGAGGCTTGACCTGGAGTCGTCGAGAGGGAACAAAAGATTCCATACCAGCCTGAATCAACAAAGTTATGTAAGATGTGCATTTGTCGACAGGAAGACTAAAGATTTCTACCCAAGGACCATCAAAAAGAAAATCACGGAAAGAATCCCAGTCAGCTTTACTGTAGTTGTAAGAGGTACGATAATAGGGGGGTTCAGGTGATGAAGAAGAATGAGATATTAGTTTTAGAGAGATCAAACTGTGATCAGAAGCACCCAAAGGTGAATGTGGAGAAACTGAGCACTGACTAGGATCAGAAACAAGACATAAGTCGAGTAGAGAAGGTAGATGATTCGGGTTGTCAGGAAAGCGAGTTGGAAAGTTGACTATTTGAGTTAGGGATTGAGAAAGGCAAAAGTTGGGGGCTTTAATGCCTGCAGAGTCACTGACACTAGAGCCAAGCCATTCAGAGTGGTGAGCATTAAAGTCACCGACAACAACTATATTAGCTGATGGATAAAGAGAGAGGGCTAGGTCAATATAATCAGAAATAACGTCAAAAAGAGTGCAGTCTTGAGATGAAGCAGAGCAATATAGAACAAAGAGAAAGGCAAAAGAGTGAAGTGGTTCTAAACGAAAGCACATGAATGAATAGTCTGTGGATTCAAACCTAGTTTCACGACAAATGGGTGAATTCTTACGAATGTAAATGCCGAGGCCAAGCATGTGACTATTGGGGTCTTTATGAATTAGAGGAAGATAACCATCAACACTAAGATCACAAGATGAGACAGCCAAACTCAAATTAGTCTCACAAAGAGCAAGTAGGTCTGGTGAACTTTGCAAGAGATAAGACTCAACAGAAGAAAAGTTACTTCGAAGACCACGAATATTAGTGAATGATAGGTTTAGAGAACTTGGTGATGATGATGGATTTTTATGTTTTATAGTTTTTGGTACTTTATTCATTTATAAATTAGATTGAAGAACTTGATTCAGAGCATAGGTAGTACTCAGAACACCGTTTAACAGCCCCAGCAATTAACTCATTACTACTAATAAAGCCTAAGCCGTAAGAAAGGGCTCCAAATGTGGCCTTGGCAATGCCCACCAAAAATACAAACAGGGACACCATCCATGCGCAACATGGCACTGTTAATACTTTGATATTTTTCAGCTGTTGATGGAATCAACCTCTCTGAGAGCTACCACAGAGTTCGGGAAACTGACTACCAGCCGGCCTCAGAACCATAAAACTGAGTTTTAGAGCTGTACATTAGGAGATAATAGAATGAGTTGCCTAGTCATAAAAACAGAGACACAAGCAACACCCATGCCTTGAGTCAATAAGATCCAGCATTCAACATCCTAAACTGGAAACAATGTTTTAAAAATACATCTGCGCCAGCCTAATAGATGAAGAAAGAGTGCGAGGCTTGTCAACAGATAGAATCTGTTTACCCCTTAAATTTATAGATTTAGAATCTTAAATTTTTATTTACATTTTAATTTAAGTTTATAAATTTAGAATCTGTTTACCTCTTAAATTAAATGTTATTGGGACAATTGCTTTTCCAGTAAATTCATGTATTGTTTTGTTACTGACATTGCTTTTTCTTTTTTTATAAACTCGCTTTAGCAAATAGTTAATCCCTTGCAATCTCCATTGATCAAAAACTTTTTTTAAAGTAGCCTTTTGATCAATTATAATAACCAACTTTTTTATAGAAGCTTTTCTCCTCCATGTCACTATCTCCTTCTTTCCTCCGTATACTGAACACAATGCAGCAATAGGTCTATAGATCTGCCATGGAATATACATAGAAATAATTGGCATTAAACCCGTGGCTTGCCCTTTTGCCAGTCTCCTATGGAGAGCTTTACCTATCTCCTTCAAATAGCCATCTATCAATGGACCAGCTAAACATAATTGATTTCCAATATTTTTTTCGATGAACTGTTCCATATTGGAGTGTTCTTTATAGTCCTTAAAATAAAATAAAAATCGTTTGCATAAAATCCAAGATTGTTTATATTTGTTTTACACACACACACACACACACACACACACACACACACACACACACACACACACACACACACACACACACACACACACACACACACAAATGGAAATGTGTACATAGCTATCACAGAAAACATAATTACTGACATCGTTATGAAATAGGGAGAACATGCAAGGAATATATAAAAGTTGATAGTTTATGGATTTAAATGTGCAAAATTTATATATATATATATATATATATATATATATATATATATATATATATATACATATATATATATATATATATATATATATATATATATATATATATATATATATATATATATATATATATATATATATATATATTTAATAATAAATGAATGAATATATTTTACTATAATTATCTTATTATAATTATCATAATTATTGTTATAGTTATTAGGATTAATTAATTAACAATAGTATTCAAATATAAATAAAAAATAAAACTAAATAAAACACCACCTTATTATTTTTATCAATAACATCGGCAAACCAACGTCTTTCAAAAGTTGACAGTTCCAGCTCGACTTCATTCCAGAACCCTTTGTTTCTTTCGACAGACATAGTACTAAATCTAAATATAGAAGTTTAATGCAAACCTTTGATATGTTAACTTGTCAGATCATTGGGAAAAGATAACCGATTTACAATAAACATTAGTTGGTTGGTCATAAACATTAGTTGTTAATGGTTTCCGTTGTAATGAAGTTTAATTTAAAAACGCTTATTTTTCTCGCAAATGTTAAATCTGGCAATCGGGAGATTTTTTTGCTAATGTTAACGCCGTGTTATGTTTAATAAATAATATTAAAACTAATCAGTTATGAACTATATGTGTACATCCTATTATTTCTTAAAAAAAAGTTTTTGCAAGACTTTTTTTGAGTATTTTTATAGTGCTCAGTGGACAAAAGTTAAAAAAAACATTTTCAAAAATTACATTATTATATACCATTATTATACACTCTTTACAATTTTTTTCAATTTTGGCAATATTTTTATTATTTTTGTGTGACTAATAAGCATAAAATAGTTGTTATTTTCAAAACATCTCTTTTTATTGCATAATTCAATAAAATCAAGTATCATCCTTCAAATGAGCTATTGCAGCACTATTTTTTTTTTACTTTGCACCTCAATTATACTTATTTCAGCTAAAATTTTATCTAGTCGATTACTTTTGGCGTTCTTCCATTGATAAAGATAACTCTGCTTTTATCCCAACTGCAGTATCTGGCAGACCCCAGGTGTATTTTCATACTTCAATTAGCAAAAAAAAAGAAAAGAAGAATGGCACAATTAGTTGCAGCTTATTCATCTTCAGAACTATTGTTTGCATCAGGTTACAGTTTGCACCAAGATGGTAAAGAAAAAGTAGCTTAAACTGATTTACAATTATCAGATTATGTGAGTTTGGGTTTGAAAAATAATTTTAAACCAAAACTTTTATATTATTATATACACAAAAAGGTTTAAGCTCAGGATTCCTTTTTACATGAATTATGTAGTAGTTTAATGAAATATAAAATAGAACTCCGGAACTGCATAAAAATACCTTAAATTAGTTATTGAGTAGGTGTTTCGTTTTTTAAATGCATAAAATAATTTTCAATCAGACTGCCATATTAATATTAGTCTAATTTATGACTTGATACTTTAAGAAAGCGATTAAAAGTATTATGGAAATATGAACCGTTGGCAGGCATTTCAGATGTCACTATCATCAAAATAAAAAATCTATAATACCGCAACATTTGCAGTATAAAAAATACTCAATGTGGTAACTATGGGAGTAATTTGATAGAGTTATTACTTTCGTCCACTTCATTTTTATTATGGTTAATAAAATTGCGGTTGCTAAGCTATTTAGGTATCCATAGCAACGCACAATTAAAACTAATGTCACCATTGAAACCGCAATAATCAAATTAGTAAACAGTGCAAAAATGACCCTTAAATTTTTTTATGTGACGAGTTATTAGTTTTGCCCAGTAAAAGTGAATTCTGGCCCACTTAATTTTGCCAATTTTAATCAGACAGACTTTTGTTTTAATAAATTTAAAAGATATTGTTAAATAATTAATGTTTTTAGAATTTTTTAATTAAGTTGGTATAAAAAGGTTACCTAAAATAAAGACCTCATTTAAGTGCAGACAAGTTCCAGGCTCCTTTAATCACATTCCTCAATACAGAATGTAGCAAACTCTGTTATTTTCAAACTTGGCTCTGATTTTTTGATTTAACTGATCTGTAACTGCTGGCTTCTTTATGTATATTCAAGACTTTAGATAACCTCACAGTAAAATGACCAGAGCAGTTGAATCCGGGGACCGGGCAAACCAAAATAAATCACTGTATTTCTCAAGAAGTATGGGTAATTACAATGATGCTTAAAACAAATATAAAAAAAAATTTTACTGGCACCTCCTAAACGTAAATTATAAAATAAGATAACACTGGATTTTAAAAATTAGGCTATAAAAATTATATTTAGTAGTTAAGTACTTAAAATTCTTGATCATCAGATGCGAACATTTTTAATGAGTACGTTTCACCATTTCTTACAATAAGCAAATGTTTTGTCAAATAAAGACTGATTCAAACTGGTTTCGCCAAAAAAACTGGATCAAATTTAAATAAGAACTTGAACGCAATGGTTTAAAAATAGAAATGTTGGTGAATCCTTTGATAAAAAAATAAATAAACGCAAACATGCGTGATGAATATCATGGAGTTCAACGTAACATTAATGACGTTTCACCAAACGCAGTATACATGAGGTGTTATGCGCACGTCCTGAATTCGTTCGCAAAAGATATTGTGGAAAATATACTAGCTGTCTAAAATTTAATTGGTCTCTTGCGGAGTACAGCAACTTACTCTGGCAATTCTTGCAAACGAGTGAATGTTTATACGGATGTTCTCATTGGACAAGAATTGGATCTACGAAACTTAAAAGACAACAAAAAATTGGTGAAACACGTTGGTGATCAAAACAGGTGGCGCTTGAACGAATTCTTGGAGCTTATAATGCTCCAAAAGTGGAACCCTTCTATGCATTTTTGCAACTTTTTAATTTTATAAGGATTTCTTTAAGATTTGATGCAAAATCGACATTCAAAACCACAGCACTGCATGGCAAATGGTGTCTATTCGATGTCCTTCTTGCAACCTTCCTGGTTCTACGTATGTACACCATTTTCAAGAGGTTTGGATTATTTAAGTACTTGGAATATGGTGGAGTCAGCAAAACAAGAACTGCAGAAAGTATCTTTCAAAAATGTCCATTCTAAGACGATTGCATTTGTGAAGAAATCAACAACCTTCTTGATGCTAGTGAGCTTGATTCAGAAGTTAAAATAGAGTTGAAAAACGAGTAAAATATTTAAATAGAGTTGTAAACGAGTCCATTGAAAGAAGCGTATGTCAGGGTAACTTGCCTTTGATAACATACCAGAGAACCCTCTCAATCGTTTCAGTGTGGAGGTTTTTCGTTGAGTAAGTGATCAGATTACCACTAGCATTAATGAACGTTTCTCAGTTAACAGGTACATCATTAGAGACACTACATGTTTGATCTCAGACATTTTAAAGAAATTGTCGAAAATGGTATTCAAGAAAACAAAAATACAAAATTTCTCAGCTATCTAACCTTGGTTCTGACAGATTGCGGTCTGAATTGAATATCTTTGATATAAACTTTGATGGGCTCTCAAAAATACTACAATATTAATTTTCCGGGAGCCCTAGTGATGGCAATTTATAAGAATTAAAATCAGTCTCAGAGTTGGATACTTCAATAAAAGCTACTAATAATGAGAGTGAAAGAGATTTTTAGAACTTTGAACGCTGTGTATGGTCTTGTAAAAAATGTTTAAAATATTGTTATAATATTTTATACAAGTATTCCTTGAATGCAGCCGCTTATTCAACCTGTTTCTAGCTTACGAATATCTATTAATACTTACGAATATCTATGTTCATTCTCACAAGTGAGCTGTGAACGGGCATTTAGTAACTTACAAATCGTCAAAACAAGGCTGCGTTCCTCACTAGGTAACATAAGGCTTGAGACATTTATGTTGTTTATGAAAGTTTGTTACTTTTGTTATTATTATTTTTATTATTATTATCATTGTCTTCATAATTATCATGTATATCAATTAATTCATGCATAAGTAACATGACAGACTGAATTATATTGTAAGTATGGTTGAACTTTGAACTTTTGATGAGTGCCATTATTTTTCCTATTCACATTCAAATTTAAAAAAATCTTTATATGGATGAATGTTGTAACTTAAAATAGCTAAATACCCCCACCCACCATTTTCTACCTCTTTCCCGCCTTTACAGCGCCCCTCCTTCTTTCGTTCCTGGTAGGATGTGCAGTCCCACTCTAAGCTTAACATCAGTAGCAGTACTAAGTTCAATTATAATATATTATATTAAGATTTTAAGATATAAGGATTTTTAATAGTTTTTTTTTTTTTTTTTTTTGAGAAATCTTAAATTTGTCTTGGACTTTTTTGTTTTGTTAGTTAAAAGCATAGTTTGATAAGTGATTGAAAATATCAAAGAGTTTTTTAATCGCATTCTCAAAAAATTGTAAATACAATTTAAATCTTTAAAATACAATATGATGCATAAAAAAAGTTGATCCCTAAATAAACCGATTTTATAATCTGATTACTGGGTATTGCAGAAATAGTAATTAATTTTTTAAGTACATTAAATTATAAATTTTATAAATGACTAATATATATATATATATATATATATATATATATATATATATATATATATATATATATATATATACATATAAATATATATACAAATATATATATATATATATATACACATGGGTATTGCAGAAATAGTAATTGATTTTTTAAGTACATTAAATTATGAATTTTATAAACGACTAATATATATATATATATATATATATATATATATATATATATATATATATATATATATATATATATACATATAAATATATATACATATATATATATATATATATATATATATATATATATACACATATATATATATATATATATATATATATATACATATATATATATATATATATATATATATATATATATATATATATATATATATATATATACATATAAATATATATACATATATATATATATACACATATATATATATATATATATATATACATATATATATATATATATATATATATATATATATACATATAAATATATATACATATATATATATATACACATATATATATATATATATATATATATATATATATATATATATATACATATATATATATATAACTTTATGTTGTTTAATTTTTGTTATATAATAAAAAAAATGTAATAGGATTTCGTAAACATCCTAGACTTTGTTGTATAAACAGAAGTAACAGCTGTAATTCAACAAATTCCAGGTGAACAAGCACTTCAACCAGAATTTCTACAAAAAGCGCAAATTCATAAATTATCTTGTTTCATTTTCTACTCGAGTCAAGAAAACCGAACAAAATGATTGGTTTACTAACTTTTGCACTTTTGGTATTGTATGCTCAAGCTCACGTTAAATCTGTAGATTATTGTAAAAGTAAGTAATATGTGACAAATACTATTTAATTAAAATGTTTTTTAAGGAGTAGAAATACCCCTAAAAATAATCTTGTAATTCTTATCTATCAGCAGGGGATTGCAGTTTAGTTGTTAGCTCTGTTTGTTGATAATGCTAAAATTACTTTTATATACATCTTATTTTACCATATCAACTTTTCATAGATAGCGGTATTAAAGATCGGAGTGGAGATCGCGTTATTGGTCAATTAAAAATCAGACCAGGACATACAATTCCTTTCAAGGTTACGCTTGATGTTGCAGAAGATTTACCAGCTGGAGGCGAGATAGAACTTTCAATCAAGAAAAAAGTAGGATTTTTTTGGGTACCAATTCCATGTGTCAACAAAATCGGATCTTGGTAATCATTTAAGATTATTACTTTCCTTTTTTTGTATTTATTTTAGCTAAATGCAAATTTAGACAAATCAAAAAATTTTGATTATATTATATAGTTATACTTTTTTAAATCAGCCGCATAAGTATTAATAGAAGCGTAGTGTTAGTAGCCATTTTTATTGGGAGAGAGGAAGGACGAAATAAGCAAATACAGGGTAAATATTTGTATGTTTTATTAAAAAGATGGGATTATGGCGACTAACCACCTTAAACTTCTTCTATAGCTATGCTGTTTACAGCCTTTGATCAATTGGTTAAGAGACTCTTTCTTTTTATAAAAATATGATTTTAAGTAACTTTGCTTTTTTATAAAATAATTTTTTTCAGTAAACATGCGGTGGACTGCAAAATCTTAGAATTCCTCGGTATGCCATGTCAAATCAAAAAAGGAACTTATTATATTAAGCATGCTGTAAACATTCCATCAGATTTCAGTTTTCCTTCTTTTTTTGTTAGTGTAAGTACATTTAATAAATATATTTTTTGTATACGACTACTAAATGACCACAGAATGTGTCAATCACACCTAAATATTTGTATCATCACACTTGTAACAAATCCAAGTAGGGGTGAATCTTAAATTTTTCTGGTTTAGAAAAATTTTAAACTTTTGTACTTTAATAATGATATTAATTAGTGAAAAATTCCGATATTTTTGATTAGAGTATGAGATCTAAATATCCTTCATCCCACCCAAGTTGACTAACATCTTCTCGCTGGAGAGTAAAACTCGTAAATCTCTGCAAGGTCCCCTGAGATCCGCCCCCTCCCTTTGCAGGTTGTGCTCCCTCTAGTTACGCCACTGATACTACAACATTGATATCAAACAATAGTACACACAGTATTGCCGTTTAAAGAACAGTATTGACACCAAACTGACAACCTTTTACACAACCTTATTTACTACAAATTACTGCACCTTAAATGCAATTTCACCGGAAAAATTTTTATTTAGGGAAGTTACAAAATTAATGCTGAAGCAAGAAAAGATGGCAAAGTTTACGGATGCGTTGATATAGAAGCTAATTTAGAATAAAAAAATAACATATGAATTTAAAGATCAACTTTGTGGTGAAGAAGAAAATGTTATTATAACGTTATTTGTAAAATTGTCTAAATTAAAGATTACTCATTAAACTTTTTTTTTATTGGCTTACAGATTCAACAAATTTTAAACATAAAGCAAACTTCAAACTAGATTCTGTTTATGCTTCTATCAAATTTGAACGCTTTGCAAAAAATTGCAATTATTTGAGCCTGGCAACAACCCAAAACAACCCCCCCCCCCCCAAAAAAAAAAAAAAAGAAAGAGTTAAAGCTAAACTAAAAGTAAAGTTTATAACCCAGCCATTTAAAGAGTTTTGAAACTTTACGGCAGTTTTCTTTATTTAAAACTTTTTTTTCTGTGAACCTACCCCACCCCCCCCCCCTCGCTCCTTTCTTCCCTTAATCAAAAATGTTATGGCAATAATTTAATGAGTATTAAATTATTATTACTTAGGGTTTTTGTTATTCCAAGATTTCAATCACTGCAATTTTAGAGTGCAGTACAATTTTTGCAGAATTGTACCTTCTTAATAGTATGGTCTAACAGTATTATTCGAGATATATTAAGGTTGTTATTGGGTTATAATAGATTGCTATATTAAGGTTGTCGAGATATTAATAATTATTTGAGATTTATTAAGGTTTTCATGTTAAAATAAAGTTAAGAAGTTAAACGAGTTAGACAGACAGTATGTGAAGAAAATTAGAATAATAAATATTAAGTTAAGATTAGGCAAGGTTTGCGGTACTCTTTAGTATTAATTCGGAAGTATAAATTTAGTCGCTAAAATGTGGATACCATTTGAAATTTATTTCATCGAACTGTGCTCATCATTTAATAATACATTTTTACTAGCCAATGTTTTTACTAAGCATTTTATTACAAGATCTATTTAAAACATTCGAAAATTAATTGCCGTTTTGGGTTTTCTTTTAAGATTTTAAGATTAGAAATCCCTTTAAATAAGAAAATAGGTTTGCAAAATGTCTTTCCTTACAACTAAAAAAAGTGTGAAAAACAAAAACTTTTTTTTTTAAATTTGTTTTAAGTGCTCTAAGAAGACCTAACAATCTTGTAACAAACCAATGCATTTAACTAGGAAGTTCACACCTCCTTCCATCTTACGGTAGCGCGAAATTTACCCAGATCTCGCATTAGTCCCTGGATCTCTTGCTTTTTAAGCAAGCGCTTTAATCAGTGCGCTATGGCTGCTTTTGTAATTCAATAAAAAAATTGTTTTATTAAGCTAGTGATTTAATGCAAGGTGACACAGGGCCGACGACACGAGTTTCAAAGTGAAGGGGCACAATCGTCAATTTCTAAAAAAAATCCTCCATATCTAGAAATTTCTTAAAAAAGAAAAAGATTGATTGACAACGCAGATAAGCTACAAATTAACGACGGTTTGACCATTGATTTTACACCAAGCTTTAAGTGAGAAACTTTTAAGATAAACAATTATCCGAGTAAATATTCCACCAAGTCTAATGGTGACACTAATTATATACATTTTAAGCCATAAAACAATTAAACTTCCTAAAAACTGAGGCATTTTATGGCGATTGGGAAAAATTGGATTGCACAATTAATAAAAATGAAAATTTAAGTAATACGTAAAAAATGGCTTATACAAGAGATTTAGAGCACGGACAAGCTTACTCTGCAGTTAATGGTCTGTCACTTTCAAGCGAAAATTATATTATTGCTTTAGCAATTTTCAAATAAACAATTGACGGTTTCTTTACATGTGAAAAAACTTTTAAAGCTTGAATGCATAAACAATAATGAATTCGCGAAACCTTTTAGATACTTTTAAGATACAGAGTTGTAGTTTAGAAAAGATCGGCATTTCAATGCCGAAATTTTCGGTAGCCCAGCTAGCACACTTACGTTGGGCCAACGTATGTAAATATATCGCCAACGTCAGCTGTTTTCTCCGATGAAAATATAACGTTGCTCCAATGTTAGTTTTATCGTATTTATATTAATGAAAACTTTAATAACAGCGTGATTAAAATAGTAATGAAAATTACGTTGATCCAATGTATTGAAAAACATCCCAAAAGTTGGTTGTTTTTCCGATCTAAACCCAACGTTGATCCAATGTATAGGAATCAACGTTGATCAAATGTATAGGCATCAACGTTGATCCAATGTATAGGAATCAACGTTGATCCAATGTATAGGAATCCACTTTGATCCAATGTATATGGATTAACGTTGATCCAATCTTTATAACCCAACATTAATCCAATGAGTATAGTTTAACGCTGGATTATATACATTGGAATAACATTGGATTATATACAGTGGATCAACATTGTGTTTTCATCTAGAAAAGGCAGATATACAAATATATATATATATATATATATATATATATATATATATATATATATATATATATATATATATATATATATATATATATATATATATATATATATAGTATATATATATATATATATATATATATATATATATATATATATATATATATATATATATATATATATAAATTTATTTTAGGTGCCAACAAAGTCCTTACGGTCTTATCACAGAGCACCATGGATGAGCATTTAACGAATCACACGCCTCTTTCCTAACCGATGTCGCAAAACTTACCAAGAGGCGGGGTTTGAACCACGGGTCCTTTTATATTGGTACAACTTGTAAGAATTATTTTTAGTTCAAATGTTTCAGTTGATTATGGAAATATATTTTGCTTATATATTTTTATCTTTCTTATATTATAAAATACCACAGGCAAAACAAACATAAATAATGCCTCTTTAATCAGATGCTTGTTCAGTTTTATAAATAGTATAAACAATCGCCTCAAGCAATGTTAAATCCATCAAAATGGTTGAAATGTGTAAATATAAGTATATATATACATTTTCGAAAATCTGTGGCAAGAGACCAACTTCAATCCGGTCAAACAAAAGACACTTTTCTTACCCGTCAAAAGCGGGAGTCTTGGAATATTATCAACAAAGCACTATGCGTCAAGCTAAAAAGATAAAAAAAAAAAAGGAAATAGCCTTATAGCTAGAGAACTGTTAAAATTAATTGTAATTTTGTTAACATGTAATTTTTTTAACAAAGCATCAATTATGAGATATTGTTTGTTTATATATATATTTATGAAAAAGTTCGGTCTTTTTTAAAATCGGTTTCTTTCCGGTTTTTTAGGCGGTTTATCCGGACTTATTCGATTTTTAATTAAAAAGATATAAAACCGATAGTTTTTGATATTTAAAACTTTAAGTCTGATATGTCAGTTTATCTCTTTTAGGGGTTACAGGCATTTTTTGTCTCCCACTTATATTTTCATGTTAAATAAAAAAGGAAATAACATTTTATAACAATAATTTTATAAGTATTTCATTATAAATAAAAGTAAAATAAATACTTCAGAAGCTCCATTCCCTTCAATTCAATATAAAAGGTTCTGATGCTAAAATAGGTTTTTAACAATAAGTGGCAATGAAAATAACCATTTTTTAAAACTTGCTTATCAATTACAGCTGTATGGTTTAATGATACTTCCTTGATTTATTTTCTTAATACTCTTATTACTCTTTGACTTCCGAAAATTATTTAACAACAAACATTAAATTTTTAAAAAGTTTCATTATTGTAAAAAATAGTATAGTTTAAGATATAAACTTTTTATTATAGAAATTATCTATTATCAAATTCTAATTCTAATAATTATACATTAAAGAAAAAAACTATATTCACTGTAATAAATAGCTATAATTGAAATATAACTAAAATTTTCATTTTGAGGAAGATTTCACTAACAACTAAAAATCTTGCTTATAATATTGAATTTACCAAGTATAAAAAAAGACGAGAGTTTGGCGGCTGAAGTAATATATATGAGTTAGGTAATAAAATTAATTGTATCAATTGTTATAATAAAGATTGTTTTAATTCAACGAGTCGAACGCGCAACGCGTAGCCAAAAAATATTTTTAATATTTTATGCTATGTATATATATGTAAAAATAATCTTTTTCCTGCCGTTTTTAATGATCTATATTCCTTGAAACCTACCAATAAATACTCTGTAAGAAGTACCAATCTTCTATATGAGCCTTTTTGTCAAACAAATTTTAACCACTTTCGCATTGATTATCGTGCACCCTATTTTTGGAATAAAATTGTTTTGCCTAATTTTGATTTACCTACTTCTTTGCATCTTTTTAAAACTAAGCTAAAAAAGCGCAAGGAAAGGAAAACGATTCACTCTACTTATATAATATTTTGTTTTTTCTGCAAACTTAAAAAACTTAAATAGTTGTTTAATTTTCTACGTGTAATCCTAATACTAAGACGGAATTTAGTATAATAAAATCAAACTTGTACAGCATATCCAGCGTAGCTGAATTATATTATTATAAACATTGTTAAACAATTACTTTTATTTATAAGTATTAGCTTTTTATTTTAATTTATGTTTTTTAATTTTCTAGAGGTATTAAATACAAGAAAAAGCCGCAAAAAGTTGAAGATAGTGAAGATATGTATTATTCAGTGACGCACCATTGAACTGAAGATTTCTATGTAAACCTGCGTAAGTAGTTGATTTTAAGCATTATTCAATCCGGTGAAAAAATAGGTGTAGAACTTTATAACATGTAATCTTCTATAAATGTAATAGTATTTAGTCGTTATTTTTTTAAATGAAAGTATCCTTAAATTTTGATTAAATTATGCTTAAATTTATTGCATTTCATAAATAGGTCATTTAGTATCACTCTATCTCCGGATTGTAAAACCTGTAAAAGCCATTATTGGTATATATCCAGATATAGATGGCTGCAAGGTATATGGTTATTCGTTACAAGATACTTTAAACGATTGTCTCAGTGACGAAGTTGTTTATATTTATCTCAAAATATTAGTAAATAGTAAAGTAAAGAAAAGTTATGATTAATTAACATATTTCATAATTAAATTTTTGCACAAAACAATGTTGTGTTTTTTTGAAAAAAATTCGTCTTCATTTAAATAAAATTTTAATTCTATATATAAAACAATATATTGAATGTCAGTTCATTTATTGATGCTGCGAAGAATCGAATCGAAGTACTGTCGCCAGCTGGGCTACTCTCACTGGACGAATTGCCAATTAAAACTGATATAATACAAAGATAATAATGAAAAGAATTAATGATAGCTATTAATTTAGTTATATAGTAAATATATATATATATATATATATATATATATATATATATATATATATATATATATATATATATATATATATATATATATTAGGGATATGACTTTTTTGCAACCTACTAGGCCTGTATCGTAATTCAATGAACTTTTATGTAAAAAGAACGAATAGATGTTTCATTTTGACATATTTTGAAAAAAGGTCACCCCAAAACCAAAAAATCGAATTTTCAATAGGTACACTTTTGTACAGTAAATGAATATTAAAGGCTGAAGATGTTGTAAGAGTCATACTCCTGTTGTTATTTTATTTATTTATGCAACATGTACTGTGATATAACAAAAAACATTATGTGATATATAATTATACAAGTATTACAAAATTAACAGTATCAAAGCGTCTAGTACAACAATATACATAACTGTCTGTGTCTATAGGCCTACTGTGTTTAGTACATGGGTCACATGATGCTCACGTCTCATAAAGAGTCTAGCGCTTATTACTTAGAATGAATCGAAGTTGCAGTTTGTCTTTCTTTCTGCAGGAAGCATACAGGTCTTGCATCACCTTGATTGCACGTTCAGCTATCTGATTACTTCGTGGTATGTCGATGACGGATGGCTCTTTCTTCCAGTGATTTTTGAATGACTGCAATGCCTTTTTGTAAGGCTTCAATACATCAGATAAATTCTTGAAGTCATTGTCATTGTACTTTTGACTACTAAACCAATGTTCTGCCCACTCATATGAAATGAACCTGCAAACCTTCTCCAAATTCTTTCTCGCTTCAGGCATAAGAATGAACGCCAGAATGGCGAGAATGGCTCTTGAGTTCCATCTGGCATTGCTCATATTAGGAATGTTCTGAAAGTGAATCAGAGGGAAGTTTCTTTGTTCTTCATAGAACCTAAACACTCTTGTTAAATGGTACAAAAACTTCATATCGTTTCTCCACCCTGATTTATCAAGAATTTCTACAGTTCCATTCACAAACTTATCCTTCAGTTCATCATACTTATTCAACAGTTCAGACACAAATGGGTATTCAATGTTTGGAGATTTGGTATCACCCCCAAGTTCTTCGTCCATCACCAGACGGAGAATCCTGTCTAGTACGTGATGCTGACAACCGATAAATTGTGGTATTGTGACACCCTTTAATTTAAACATACGTTGCAACTTCACAACAACTCCATTTCTCTTCCCAGTATTGACGTTTGTTGTATCAGTAATGATCATCTTAATTGAATTCCACAAATTGTATTCATCAATAAGTTTGGCAATTTTTTCAGCAACAGTTTCAGCTTTGCCATCTTTTAAACGCAGTGCATCAAGTTTCACGTCAGTTCTTTCATTCTGAAGTACAACTACCTGATATTCCTTATCATCTATTCGTTTGCCGTCAAAGTGTAAGGACCACTGTTCCATTTTAAGTTGTTGTATCATTTCTTTTTTTAATTTACCTGCCTCTTTGAATATGGACTTGTAAATTGCTGATTGACTTGGAGTTGGAATATCAATACCTTGTTGTGATAATACATTGCATATTTTAGCAGCTTTCTTTGTGGAAACTCCACTTGATGTAACCATACTTACAGCAAATTTACTTTTGTAGTGCTTTCTAGTTTTTTTCTGAGTGTCCTCATCATCGTCTTTATCACCGTCGTCGTCTTCATCATCTTCACTCTTACTTTTGCAGTTTTCAGATTCAGTACCACTGTCTGTGGTAGACAGGACTTGTGATGTGGAAGGTATTGCTGTTCCAGACTGGACTTTCCTTCTCTTGGAAGGGTGAATGGTTTCTTTACTTGCCACTTGTCCTGTTGAGTACCCCACCTGTCCTTTACTTTCTTTTTGTAGGTGGTCTAGACGTTTATCTTCCGAGGATAACCACTGGCCATTCACTTTCGTGATGTCAAATAATGCATTGAGAACATCATATTTTCCACGCTTGACACATTCATCATAGACCTTCAGCACCTTCATAAGCTTTGCTCTTATCACTTGATCAGACACACGTGGAAAATTCAGTTTATTGTCCCACAATTTTGTAATTTCCTTAGAAATTTGGTCTATTCGTTCTTTTCTTCCTTTAACATATGCTCCGAGAAACTGGTATCTTCCTACGATCTGCAATTGAAGTGGTATTCTGGATTTTTCATCGAGTGAATGTTCTTCTACAGCCACGCTTCCTCTTCTTCTGTGTGACTCTTGAAATCTCACCAAATTTTTAGTCCAAGTCTTCTTGTTCTTTGTTACTGTGGTATGACTTTTCTTGTGAGACATCATATAATATTGTTACGACTTTACGGATAGCTGAGCGTAAATATCCGTTTAATAAAGTCGTTTAATTAATAAAATACTTTAACTGTATAGTAATCCAATTATAGTTCGATAATCCAGTCAATGTTGATAACAGTTCGATAATCCAGTCCGTATCCTAACGATAATGCTACAACTACTTATACTTCGTACACTTACAGCGTCTTTAGTTCGCTACAGTAGTTCCTTATTAGCTCAGTTACACGCAGAGTACTTCATAGAACTATTCACATTATCAACACTGAGCTCTGACAGCAGCTCGCTTATATAATTATTTAGAGCTTCCAGAATGTTCTACTAAGTTCTATAATCTTCTACAGTCTGTTACAGTCGTCTATATCACCGTGGTAACACAATGACGTCATCACATAACAATTCCAAGTATTTGCCGGCACACGGCCGTTTCGTTGCCATGGTAACGTGTGGCGTTATATTTATAAATTCATAACAAAATAATGAAATAAATAGAATTAAGCTGAGAATTAAGCTTAAGATTAAAACATCGGTCAAAAATGAATGTATAAAAATGGTAAATCAAGTTTTTATTTTGGGGTGACCTTTTTTTGTTGCAGAAAGCTATTTGGGCCTTTTTTCATGATTTTAGGTAAAAGTTCATCGATTTATGATACAGGAAACATTTTATTTGAAAAAAAATTAAAAAGTCATATCCCTAATATATATATATATATATATATATATATATATATATATATATATATATATATATATATATATATATATATATATATATATATATATATATATATATATATATATATATATATATAATATATATATATATATATATATATATATATATATATATATATATATATATATATAGACCGGGGTCGAATGTATCAATTTAACTTTGAACCGAAATTACCAAGAGACTATTCAATATACACAAAAAGCAACAGTGTATCAAAACATTAATAACTGAGAAATAGAATAAAATTCACAAAATGGGAAAGTGATACAACCGTCCCTGAACCCGGGGCGGTTGAATCACCTCTAGGGGTCGATTATATCACGGCAGGTTATTAAGGAATTACTGGTCTTTCTATAGGGACATTCATTTAAAGGCACATTTTCAACTAATCTTTTTTATTAATAGAACAATAAAGCAAACGAGGTCCAATATATTATGTTTTATACAACAAGTGAAAAAAATCTATAAATTCTAAAAAATATATAAATGTGAATTATTTCACTTAACAATTAACAAAAATACTTCGAAGTGTAAAATTATTATGAAGAAAATATAAAAAAACGAGACGCTTAACCTATTTAAGTATTTTTGTATCCAAAAAATAAACTGTGACACTCTCTTATGACATTTACAAATGAAAAACATCTCAAAAAATATCGGAAAAGGTAATAAAGAAAATATACAGTCAATCACAAAAACTAAAAACGATATCGAAACCTTTAATTTACCAATAAAGATTAACATTGAAATTGGCTCTACTGCATTACTTACTAAATAAACCAAAATAAATAACAATGATCCCGTAACATAAAAAATATTTAGGAACTTCTCATCAAAATTACATAAAGTAACAAACTTTTATTCAGATTCACAATTTTTTGGAGACATAATAATCGGTTTGATGTGCACAATCCTCATGTGCCCAATTTTTGCAGTTCGTGCACTGAACCCACTTTTCGTTAGGTTTACTTTTATAGAAAAGCGTCAAACAAATTAAGCATAAACATTCGTCGCTATCGTAATTGTTGTTTATACTTTTCCTTATTTTTCTTTTTTTAGCTGCATGTTTTGTTTTGTTTTTATCCATTTTCATGACCTTTTCACGGTTTTCCATTCTGATTTTTTACTTTTCGGGTGTATCTTTGTACACAGCCGACTTTCTTTTCTTTTTTCCTCTTGTGTTTTCCTTTCTAGGTGGAGCTTTCAATAATGGGCTAACGCTTTCAGGATTAAAAACTGTTGACGTGGACGGTATTGGATCATCTGCAAAATTTTGTAGCCTGTTTTCTGACAATGGTGTCACTTCTGACATTTGTCTATCGTTTATAAATGGACTGTCTTCTGAAACTGGTCTGTTTTCTAGAAATGGTCTATCTTTTGGCATTGGTCTGTCTGTAACAAATGATTGTCGCAAAATCTAAGTCTGTAAAAACTTGTCTATTATATGGATAAATACCGGTACACCTAAACGCATCTTGAATTTTAGTAGACGTGAACGCTATTGGTAAAGCCGTTTAAACAATAGATGGTATGTTATGTATGGTCATGGTTTACCTGGATTATTTCGCATCCAAGCATCACTGGTCGATTAAACAGCTTTTTTGAATGGGCCATATACAGAACGGTCCAAAGGCTGCACTTTGTGTGAGCAATGAGGTGGGAAAGATAAAACTATTTTCCATTTTTCTGTCTTTTGATGACGATGTGTACTTTTGAAAGTGCTTCAAAAATATCAGGAATTCATCTTCCAGCATCCAGCCACTGCTGTTGCCAGCGCCAATACTTCCCACTGGACCGTCTCTGAAGAAGTGATCCTGGTATCTAATCCGAGGAAATACAAACATAGGGGGTATTTAACTTCCTATAGCATTCACTGCATATGCAATGGTAACTAGATTTCTACGTTCGGAAGAAGTTAATGCGCCGACCTGATGAGATCCGCTTTTCGTCACAATTTTACATGGTTTCTGTACCGTCGCGACAATGGTTTCATCTACGTTGTATATGTCTTTTGGTTCAAATCTGTGTTTGTCTAGAACCTTTTCGTAATTTTCAAAGAATAAATTCACGTGTGCTTCATTGAAGCTTGTAGCTCTTGCTAAGCTGGTGGGTTGGGCGCATCTTATTGACAATTCTGGATATCGTTTCATGAAACTGCTGAACCAATCTTCTACACATTTGTTATTTTTCCATTGTAACGGCATATTGAGCTCATATATAGATGCCGTTTAATATGCCAGTCTTCTTATTTCCCGCGGCGAAAATCCGTAATATATATCAGCTGCCTTCATTATATACTTCTTCATCGAAATTTCGTGGTCAGCAGTAAAAACTTTGTTTCATGTTTGGTAACCAACATTTACAGGTTTGTTTGATGTTTTCTTTTTAAATATATACCTTTGTAATGACGCATAGCACAAACCATGCTTTTTTGCAGCTTTTGTATTAGAAACTCCCTCTTTGACTACATCATTGTAGGCAGATTCATACGAAGATTGGGGTTAGCTACCCCTATCTGTTCTTTTTATGCAGTTTTGGGGCATCCTGAAGTAAAAAAATCCATATTAGTTTATAACAATGAATTTAATATGTATTTAATAAGTTTTTTTTTACATTTTTTGTGCTTGTCAACATTTACTTGTCAAAAAAACTTAAAATATGAAACCTGTATACTTTGTTACCAACAAGTAAAATACAGAGGTACGAACCACTACGAAAATAAAAAATATTTATTTTTTCAGTTCGAATGCAAATAAACCATAACAAATATTAAAAATGATATCCTGGGGTTGTTTGTATTGATTCAATTGACCCCAGGATTTTGTGTCGTTCATTGATACAACCGCCCCGGTAGGTTCATTTTCGTTTGACATTACATTTTTTTTATTTAATCGTAGTAAAGATAATCTAAATTCACACTAAATTACGTAAAAATAGCAATATTTTGAAATTACCAAAACAGAATGTACTCACCTGATACCGAAATTATGTTATTGTCCTCCGAATACGGTGTAAAAATGTTAGTTTTGCACAATTAAACACCATGCACCACAGAATACGCGAACACCACAGAATACGCGATTTAACACCATGCACCACAGAATACGCGAATATATATACATATATATATATATATATATATATATATATATATATATATATATATATATATATATATATATATATATATATATATATATATATATATATATATATATATATATATACAGTATTGTGAAAAAGTTAAGAACCACAAAAAAAACAAATCATAATTTTTTTTTATTTTTAAATTTCTTTTTACGTTTCTGTTTTATGACTTTTAACACTTTTTTATTTATAGTTTTAGAAACCGCACGTATCCGCACCTGATTTTTAATAGACCGATTTTATAGACATCTAAGCTATAAATCAATTACAAAAATAAAGTGTGGGGAAGCGTGGGTGACTACTAAAAATATTAGTAAACTTTAAGATTTCTTATTTTCTAGCTTATTTTGTAGTTTGTTAATAATTTAAAAAATGTTGAGTTATGCATTTATCTATTGTGCAGGGCTTTGTTTGGTGTAACTCTTCTTCCTTTTAATATCTGCGACATTAATTAAGCACTTTGAACGTTATGCTTCGAATGATCTTTATTTTAGCAAAAAAGAATTTTATTCACTTCATGATAATGATTTAAATGCAAATTTTGACATCGTATCTGAAGGATTTCTATTTATAATACAGAAGTATTATGTCTAAAGGAAGGTAACTTTCATCTTACAAAATTTGAATCCATTTCACTGTGAAATTTAATTTAAGAAAGCAATTCATTAACAAGTGACATCTCTCTTAAGTTTTCGGTATTAAATGAAATAAAATTGAACTTTAGGGATATTAAATATTTAATAGACAAGTTTACAAATAGGTACACCCCCTTCACGTCTCTGTTTGGTCAATTGAAAGTTCATCAGCTGCATTATTCTAGCAATTTCAGAAACATTGGCTATCAATGAACTAGGATGTTCATTTTAGAAGAACTTCTGAACTGCTTCAGGATTCAACATTGAAAAAATGCGATAGGATACGATTATCTATTTACAAGTGCTCTTAAAACACAACAGTCAAAGGACAGTAATCAGGAAAAACTTTTCCAACGATAAATTTTGAACTTTCAGTCACCACATTATACCAGATACATAGCAAAAATTATTTACACACCGAAACTCTGTTTTGTAGACTTAGTTTTAAATGGATACTCGTGAACTCATTAGTACCAAAGGTATGGTCTGTTTTCTTTATGTCAAACAGTAAAACAAAACACTATATAGAACCCTAGCCCCACTCAATGACATTGAGGTTTAATCAAAACTGAAAATTTATCTAAACAATTAAAGAATTAAAAAATTTATCTTAGATTCAACGGAGCCAAGCAGCAAAATCACAGCACTTTCTCCGTAAAATTAACAATTTCCATTTTTTATTTTTTCTCCACAAATTAACGTAAAAATTCAAGAGCAAACTGACAGAAAGCACTTTCTCCGTAAAACATACAGTTTTCATTTTTTCTCCGTAGAATCGTAATGCTTTTTAAACAGAATAGGGTTGAAAATTTCACGTAAATTTTCAACTTAGGAAATTTTTCTCGGGAAATTTTCATAAAAAGTTAAGTTAATTTAAAATTAATGGGTAAAATTTTGTGTCTTATATAGGCAGTTGTTACGGACAACATTTATGTTAAAATATTGTGAAACAGATTATATAATTTTCAGAAAACCTTTAAAAAACACTTTTTTATATATTTTGTTGTTTTTACTGTAACTATAAGTAGTAACCACAATAATTTCAAAGTTTTCTAAAGTTTTATCCTGTTATTTGCTAAGCATATTAATGTTCACTGCCGTAGCAAGGTTTGTTTAAGGATAAACATAACTTGCACACCCATATTTAAAGGAGAATATTTTTCAATGTCTATTAAATTGACCGACAAGTTATTGAAAACTGTAAATTTGTATATAAAAAGACTTGATTGAATATTTACAGTAATTTACAATTTTTCTTGATTTAATGACGTTATTGATTAACGTAAAGCAAAAAGTAAAGAAAAATTTGTTGCTATATTTGAACTGTTTAAAAATATAGTTAGCAATAAAAATAAAGAACTAATGATTAAATAAGTGCTTTTAATACTTGAGTCTCACTCGCTAAAATCTTGCGAGAGCAATTTTGACTTAATAAGTAAATAAATTAAAAATATATGCTATTCTTTAAACTTTATAATATTTATATGTTCACCGTATTTTTCAACCAATACTGCCGAGCGGGTGATTTGTGTGTGTGTGTCAGTGTTTCTGTGTTTTAAAAGTATTATACCAAGCAAATAATTTACTATTATTTTACTGAATATTTAGATCAAATGTTTTTTCTAATGTCATTTTTAGATAAATTATTATAATCTATCACAGCTAGTGCACTTATAACATGTACCTTTTATAAAGATGTTTTTAATGCAATCTTTATACTGCAAATAGTAAACATTCAAAGATTAAGTCATTTTATAATGTGTTTGCAGACATCAAGCCGATGTCGTTTGCCAATGGAACATTTATTTATTTATTTTGTTTATATGTTTATATAAACAATATAAAAATATATCTGGGTAGTTGAATAATAAATTAAACGATATTGAACGGTATTGCACGTTTTTGGACATGTTTAATTAAAGCAGTTTTTGATTTTAGAAAGGGTGACCTGGTTTTCACACAAAATTTAGATGTGGTTCAATGTACAGCTAGTACAGTTTTTTCCATTAGTGAAAAGCTCCGACATTGAAATGACTTTTTGAGACAACCAAGCATTTCATTGCCAACCCGAGCTGGTGCTTTTGCTTATTGTTTGACTTTGAGGTTCTTAAATATTTGTTATCCAAGGTCACGCTCAAGGCATGTTGGAACTAAATTGCGTCCTTTACCGTCGGAACTAAATTGCATCCGTTACTGTCGAATCCAACGTCGGCCATGATATTGTTAATTAGTTTTTGCAACAACCAACTTACATTACTTTACACATGAACATTCGAATAAAGTTCTGAACGTCTTTTGAACGTTCAAAAGACGGCTTTTTGGGACCAAATGCCGGCCGGGTTGTCAACCAGGTGTCCACAATAAACTGCTTCCATTAAAATGTTACAAGATTCATTCAGGTTTTTAAGTCAGACTTTGTGATGTACAAATCCATGTTGACACCTTGATATTAGATTGCACACAGTGTTTCATAATCATATCTATAATAATTCTCTTCGTCACCAAGCACAGTATAGGTGAGAGACACCAGTTTGTATTTATAAATCTTGACTTTGTTTCCTTTTATTATAGGGTAGGTGTGACATTTGATTTGCGTTGAGATTTTAACTCTCCTTAGGAAGTCGTTAAGCTTAAAGCCGTTAAAACCGCGTGACAATTTAACATTGATATCAAAGAAATAAACTAAAATTAGATTGCAAATTACTATGACCGAATATTATGACGCAAGTAAGTTAACAAAACTAACGCTCTTACGTTTATTTATTTTTTACAATACGTTTTTCGATATTTTCATTTCCGTTCTTAACTGTAAACTTTTCTTTTATATTTTTTTTACCATCGTGCAAAACAAATTTGCTATTATGCGAAGCAGCGCGTCCTTTTAGTAGCAACCACTGCAGTGGTTTTTAGTAAAGATTGCAACTAACTTTTTATGTGCATTACGAGTTTTACTAATTTTATACAACAATATTCAAGTGTGATGGCTCAACGAATGCAGTTGTGAAACTAGCGTATTATTTTTATAACAAATTATAATATTTTCATTAAAGTATCAAATTTTTTACTTTAACTTATAAATAAAAGTGTAAAAACTTTTTTTTTTTTTTTAAATTTGTTATATTTTATAAATTATTATTTTGTTGATCTTAACATAAAAAAATGACCAGAAAATCTTTAAAAAGGATATATATGTTTTGAGAAAATGTAGCAAGGAGAAATTAAAACAAATTTAATTCAAAAAAAATGTAATATAGTACAAAAGTAATATATAATACAAAACAATATAATATAAAAAAATATAATACAACTCATAATCTGAGGTGTACATTGAATTGCATTTTTATTGAAAGAACATTCATTATATGTTCTTTCGGATAATTTTTTTCAAAAGCCTAATCAAGAGAATAGCAAATAAGTTATTTTGAAAAGGGTGCTCATTTCTTTTCATTCTTTTGAAGTTTATTTCTGATACTATTTTGATGCTATTTTGAATTTTACTATTCGGGTGATTTTTCTTATATTTGATGATTTAACGATATTTTCTTATATTTGATGATTTAAGTATTTTATTCTCGATGAAAAAGCGTTAACCAAATTAGTATATATATATATATATATATATATATATATATATATATATATATATATATATATATATATATATATATATATATATATATATATATATATATATATATATATATATATATATATATATATATATATATATATATATATATATATATCAGAGCCAAAGACACCAGGGGGGCACTGGCCCCCCACTATTTTTCTAAATGATCTTTTTTATATAAAAAATTTCTGGATTGAGAGGACTTTTTTTAGAATTCAACAATTATGCCCCGCCCTTCCCTCATATTATCATATATATATATATATATATATATATATATATATATATATATATATATATATATATATATATATATATATATATATATATATATATATATATATATATATATATATATATATATATATACATATATATATATATATATATATATATATATATATATATATATATATATATATATATATATATATATATATATATACATATATATATATATATATATATATATATATATATATATATATATACATATATATATATATATATATATATATATATATATATATATAATAGAAATTTAAATGTTTTTTTTTCTGCTTTATTAAGTTAAAGACATGGCAGAGCTATCTAAGTCATTCTTAGAGAATAAAGATCCAGTAGACGATTATATTATAAAAGAGACTTTGAACGAACCAGCTGTGTTGACCGAGTTAATGAAGTATACTATTGCTAACGTTCCGATGTCATTTATGTTATCTGATCCAGTTCAGCTTCAGCTATTTCGCATGCTCCTCAAAATGCTAAATGCCGTCAAATGTATTGAAGTAGGCTCTTTTACAGGCTACAGCGTGTTAAACTGTGCCCTTACCATACCTGAAAATGGCGTTGTGTATGCTCTTGACATAACAGATGAATACATAAGTCATGGTCGACATTTTTTTGAGAAAGCAGGAGTGAGTAAAAAAATCAAAGAATGTATAGGTCCAGCATCTGAAACTCTGCAAAGTTTTATTAATAAAGGTGAATCGTGTACTTTTGATTTTATTTATGTTGACGCAGATAAAGTTGGTTACCCGTTGTATTATAATTTGTGCATTGAACTTTTGAGATCAGGTGGAATATTAGCCTTAGATAATGCACTACTATGGGGACTAATGGTGAATCCTGCAGCAGCTTCATTGAAAGATAGGGAAAAAGTAATCGCAATGACTGAAGTAACAAAAAAAGCCAGAAACGACAGCCGGGTAGATATTTCCTTATTAAAAATTGGAGATGGAGTATGTTTGTGCCGAAAACGCTAAAGGCTAACAAATGAAACAAATACAAAAAATGTTGCAGTTTAAGCTAAACCGAGCAAACACATGACATTTAAAAAAAAAAAATCTTTTAAACGTCGTTTGCTTGCTGGCGAATTGCTAAACTTTACGATTGCCGCATTCACTTTGTACGTTGTATTAAAATAGAATTTTTTTTTTTTTAAGTTAATCTTTGCATTTTAAGACTGAAATATCTTCTTAATATTCACGTTGTTATATATTTGAACATTACGAAGTAACATCTCTTAGCACTAATACTATTTTCATGAAGTAATGATTTTATACTAAAAAAATCACAATTTTAGTTATTTTTTATATTAACATTATATAATATGTTTTGTTAATAAAAAATTTTAATAAAAATTATTTTTTGTACTTTCTAATTGAATTTATCTGAATTTAAATAACAACCTATGTGTTTTAGCGACATTTCTTGTTGTACTACTGATCAACATATACTGCTTTATATTACAACATATTGCAATATTATTGCGTTTTCAATTAAAATTGCTACAAATTGCTCAATAAATTGACAAATAAAAATGCAATAAAATTATACAAGTGTAATGTGTTTTCCAATGTAATTTAGATGCACTTAAATAAAAATAATTCCTATGCTTTTCTAAATTATCCTTGTCATTTTTTTGTTTTACATAAGTTTAATGTGTTTATAAGCAGTTGCAATAATATTGCAATAATATTGCAATAATATTGCAATAATATTGAAATAATATTGCAATAATATTGAAATAATATTGCAATAATATTGAAATAATATTGCAATAATATTGCAATATTATTGCAATATTATTGCAACTGCATAATATGGAATTATTGCAAGATAATATGGAATTATTTTTATTGGTTTTAACGACTTTGAATGATTTTAATGTACAAACTGGCGTTGTTGTACATGCTCGGAGCAAACCTGTCTGGTTGAAGAGTTTGCTAAAATTTTGTTAATGGTTTTTATTTGCGCAATGAAACGAAATTTTTTTAATAGAAAGTACGAGAGAAGAATTTTACATTCTACAGCTGAGTCTACGTCTTCTGAAGAGGACATCATTAAAAGTAGTTCTCAGTCCGACGGTAGCAATACAGATGATAATGTTAATAATGGTAGATTTACCCTTCTGAATGTTTAGTTTTTTTTAATTCAAAATCTTTTTATTATTATTTATTTAATGTTTTATACTGTTTTTATCATTTATTTTTGTTTGTTTTTTAATAAATAATAATTTATTTTTATTTTTAAGGTATTTGACAGCTTATCTCAGAATAAAATAATGCTGATTCAGCATTAGGGTTGCCAGATGTCCGGTTTTTACAAAGGAGAACACAGTAAAAAAAGTTATTTTTATAGTTTCGGCGCTGATTTCTCCTCCGTAAAAACCGGAAGTCTGGCAATCCTACTCAACATACCATCAGTGAATACAATCAGAAGGATGCATACGAGTCTCGTAAACAATTTACAAAAATTGTAGATGATTACTCAATCATAACAAATTGGTTTTTAATTGGCGAAAATGTTGATGTATTTTCATTGAACAGTATTCCGCCTACAAATCAACTAATCAAATGGTCAAATGAACTAGCATCACATAACAAAACTGCGATGGGTTTTCATTATGTAGAGTATAGATTGGGAATTTTCGGCTATGAAAGTGTTCAGCATATGATAAAACTTCACAGAGTTCAAGAAATCAAACTAGCCGTGGAACAAGAGGTAGTATGATTTAATTCTCATAAGATGTTACCTAAATCCATTGATACATTTCCTCCCCAAGATATAATAGAAAAGTTTAAAGAAGTACTGTTTGAAAAACCAGCAAATAAAGAAATTTTAGAGTATGGGATGACACCTAATACATTAGCTGAACTATGTTGTTCTCGATGGCTCTCGTCTGATCACATGTTGCGAATTTCCTGCATTTTAAATTCTTGTCAAAGTGATTCAAAAGTAATTTATTTTAATTTTGTTGGAAATATTTAACATTATATTTCAAGAATAACTAATATTCCTGAAAAATTGATATTCATTGTTAACGTTGGCAAAAACAACGAGAAGACATTCACTGGCACTATTAAAGTATTAAATGTATTTTTCAAAACTTGTTTGAAAATAGTTTATATATTTATAAATAAAAAAGTTTTGTATTTCCCTGTTAATGAGCTATGCTACTTATTTTCCATTATTTTATTCTATTTTTTAATTTTTTTATTCATGATTTACTTTCAACATCAAACTTTTTTTTAAATTTTGAAAAATGGAAGTCTGAAATTAAATTTAATTCCTTGAGCCAATACATTGTAACTTCTGGTGGAAAAGTGTGTAAAGATAATTACATACTACCAATGCAACAGAAGTGGCTTTTACAAATGCTTATCGTCTGGCAAAAGAAGGATTCAAAGTCGTGTTTATCTTTATTTTCTTTTTTTAACAGCATAGTGTGTTAATGTAAAAAATTAGCACAAACAATTAAAATTAGTTAGAACAAGGTAAATTAAAATAATTAAGTAGGACTGAATAAATTGTAGTGAAAGACTTGGATTATCTTTTTTTTTGTTTAACTTTGTGTAAATAGAAAAAAAAATTATAAAATTTCAAATGTTATTTATATACAGGGTTTGTAGCGAACCTGGAAAACATGGAAAATTGATTTATTTTGGCTAAAGTCAGGGAAAACCTGGAATAGTTAGGAAATTATTATTTTTTAGTTAGATAGTCAGGGAACTGTCAGGTAATTTTGATAGAGAAGTTAAATATTTTATAATTATGGGGTTTTCTTCTCTTGCTGATACCATACTTTTAACTCATAGGAATTAATAAGGCTTTTATTAAAATTATTTGTTTTGAAAATCCTAAAATTTATATCATATCCATTATAGTCGATGGCGTTTTTAAATGTTATTCAGTGATAAAAATAATCAGGAAAAATTGGCTGATTTAAAAAAAAAAAACAGGGAAAAGTTATGGAAAAGTCAGCGAATTTTATATGAAAAATTGTCCACGAATCCTGCTTGAATATTATTTAATGTGTATTAGGCACTCGAAAAATTGATCAAAATTGCACATCAACTCTAAAAGTCACATGTAGTCAAACACTGTGGTCAATACTTATTATTCTCACTACGACCATCAAACCGAAACTCAACATCTTTTTTTTAAAAGAATGTCAAAGGAGAGAAATTGCAGCAAAACTACAAATGGGCATAATAAAAGACACCATTTTAGATGAAATTAGAGATGAAACTGTCAGTTCCCCTACTAAGTTGCATTTAATTCAGAAAAAAGAGTAAACCTTGAAAAGGCATTTAACATCAATTTAGTTCAACGTCATGCAAATTAGCAAGACAGTGTTGCAGCTTGGTTGAAAGAACGGATAACGAAGGAAAACAATCCTATATTACATTACTAACTACAGGAAGAACCTGATTCATTCCATCAGTTTGATGACACAGACTTTATTATAATTATGCAAACTGAACACCAAAAAAATATGTTTCAACGATTTGGACATCCTGGTGTTTGTATAGATTCCACTTATGGTACAAATGGCTATGGCCTTTTGCTGATAACCATGTTTGTGGTTGATGAATTAGGTGAGGGTCAACCTGCTGGGTGGTGTTTAGCGACTACTGATTCATTTTATTTTATGAAAGTTTTTTTTTGTAAACTAAAAGAAAATTTTGATAATATTTCTCCAATTTGGATAATGACAGACATGGCTGCTCAATATTATGAAGCATTTTGTGATTCTTGCTCTCCTCGCAAATTTTGGTGTACTTGGCATGTCGATAGAGCTTGGAGAGATGAATTCCATAAAAAGATAAAAAATATCGAAGTGGAATCAGATGTTTATAAAAGACTAAAATTTATTTTACAATTATGTGATCGTAAACTTCTGGACGATTATCTATACTCTTTAATGCTTTACTTGAAATTTTTTGCTGTAACACAATTATTTGCTAAATACTTTCAAAAATACTGGGTATGCGAAAAGCATTTTCGGGCATTTTGTTACAGATTCAGACACGGCATTAATACTAATATGTATCTCGAGTCATTTCACAAAACCTTTAGATATTTTTATCTCAACGGAAAACATTATAAAAGAGTTGATAACTGCTTGTTTGAATTATTAAAATTCAATGGAGATAAAATGTATGAGAGACTAATACAATTAACAAAAGGGAAAAATAGTGACAAATTAAATTTAATACATTCAAGGCATGTTGCAAGTTTACATTTACCTTCAAGTTGTGTATCTGCGAAAAATGGAAAATGGTTGGTACAGTGTGAAGATAATAATGACAAATATGAAGTTATAAAACATCAAAGTATGTGTAATATAATTGGTTGTCTTACAAAGTGTACTGAATGCCAAGTGTTGTCTTACAAAGTGTACTGAATGCCAAGTATTCCAATTTATACCATTGTACCTCAGGGTGTCCCAAAAAACAACATTTTTGAAAATAATCTGCTCTCACCCCCTAAATGTGTTCTATCTCATACGAGAACACTAGGTTAAAATTTTTTTGAATAAAAAATATTTTAAGAGGTCCCTTAAGAGTCTTTAATATTTAATGGGTCCCTAACATTTTCATTAAAAAAATTTTTCAAAAATATGTCAACCTGGTACTCAAATGAAGCAAAATTATATAAAAATTTCAAAAATAATATTCATTTTAAAAAAATTTTAAACAAAATTATCATAAAAATTGCATTTTTTTTATTTTTTGTTAAAAAACGTAATTTTTAATGTAGTAAAACCATAAATAACAAGTAATTTTTGAAGAATTATTTTTGAAATTTTTATATAATTTCGCTTTATATGAGTACCAGGCTGACATATTTTTAAAAAACTTTTTTTTGAAAATATTAGTGACCCATTAAATATTCGAGGGTCTTGAGAGACCTCTTAAAAATTTTTATATGCAAAAAAATTTTAAACCTAGAGTTTCTTTATTAGATAGAACACATTTAGGGGGGGGGGGGGGGGCCAAAGCATATTATTTTCAACAATGTTGATTTTTGGGATACCCTATTGTACCTGTATGAATTTTTTAACAAAAAATATATCATGCAAACATATTAATATAGTTCATCTCCAAGCAAGTAAAAATCAATTAAAAGAAAATACACTTGTCAGTTTACCCCTTGTCATTTTAAATGATCTGGAAAGCAAAATTATCGAAGGATGTGATGTTTGTGGTGATATTCATACTTCAAGAAGTAACATTATAAAAAATTTGATGGAACTTGTCAACTTAGTATCTTTAAGTACAATATCAGAAGAGAAAGCTTTAACAAATTTAAATAAAAATATTTTAGTGAAAACAAAGTTGGACAAATTTATTTTAAAGGAAAATATACCATCAAAAAAAAAATTAACTAAACATAGTTTTATTCAACGAAAAAGAGAAAAAAAGTTTCTTCTATCAGATTAGCTAAACCTTCTGGTGATGAAATTAAAGAACTGTTTGATTTTTCAAAGTGGCAGTCGAAAGAAAAAGGTACTTTACTTTTATTTTTAATTTAATATATGAAAGATAAAAGTATATGAAATAGGCTAAATTTATTTAGTTGTAAAAATTTTAGAAATTTTAATTTTAGAAAATGAATCTAACATTTATTTAGTTGTAGCCCAGTAAAAATGTATTTTGGAAAATGAATCTAACAAATGTACCGTAGAAAAGTCATCAGCAAGCATAGAATAAAAGTTGTTACTGCCTGGTAACTTAATTTGTTTATTGTTGACATGGGTGCATAGTATAATTTTTAATAGTTATCAGTAAATATTTATTGTAAACTACACAGTTATCACCAGTCATTGCCATTTTATCCGTAAAATAAACGATGAGAAAAAAATCTAGTATCTGTAATGAACACCTATATTGGCTTTATGTATGACAAAATTTCGACTATAAACCAAAAATGATCATGTATGATTAATTGGAACAAAACAGTTAGAAAAAGATAAATAAAATTGGCATAACAAGTAACATTTAATTTTTCTCTTTTTGAGGTTTACAAATAGGTGAGCTAAACGTACTAACCTTTAAAATTGAAACATTGAACAGGGGTGGGTTAGGAGAGGTGCCAAATACTGGAAAAAAATTTCTTCAAATACCTGTTGAACATTTTCACATTTCCTGCCCCACCCTTATTTATTAAGGACATAAATAGGCTTTAGTCCATTGTAAAGAGCAACTATCCATTTATACTATAAAACCTTCTATACAACTTTTTATTAAACGTTTTATAGCATAACTTTCATTTCTACTTTAAAACAAGATAGATAACTTATGAAATAACGAGTGTGAAATTTATATTTATATGAGACACGGTAAAAAACCATTGACCACTGGGTTGTTTACTCTATTTATATCCCTAAGCCATCAGTCCCAAAGTTCAAGCAGAATTATATTATGGTGAATTGCCAAAAAAAAGGTGCAACATTAGATAAAACTTGGTCTTGTGTTGGCAACTGTGTTAACAATTAAGCATTTTCATAATTTTTACAAAGAACAGTTTTATCCTTTTTTGGCTATACTAACCCAGTTGTACATCAAGTTTTAACAGACAATAAACTGCAGACTGATGGAAAGCTTCTTCATGCCGAAGTAATCAAACATGACATAAATGTTTTATATGACCTAGTTAATCCAGACACATTCAAAATACTTAAGCGAAATGGTAAATATTAAAATTTTGTTTTTTCATTATTTAAAAGTTATATTAAAAAAAATTAGGCCAAAATAATTAAATATTATTTCCTCAGATAATTATTTTTTTATCATTGGCATTTGTCCACATGCTAATGATAATGTAAAATTACATGCCACATGTAACCTTACCTTTTCCAAAAATCACTCGACCTACTAGCTCTTTGGTTGACTTTAAATCTTTTTAGTTTTAATTGAGCTGTTTCATTTTCTGATCTAAGTGTCTAAGTGTTAATAGATATTATAATTTGATTCATAAATACTCCAATAGTGACTTGCTTGCCCTGGTATTATACTTGTGCAATTCACCTATTTATTTCAAAATCAGGTTCCTATCTGACTATTAAAATGCTTCCGCTTTAATCCTCTTCACTCAATCACCTTTCTTTTTGTTCTTTATGCCTCATCAAATTATGGAGAACACTCTAACCCCTCAAACTATAGTTCAATCAGTCTCTCTATTATTAATATATTCTTTAAATCTTTAATTAATTCATGTAATTAAATTATCAATTCAACCATTATTATAGATTTTTTTTGCAGTTCTAAATCTTAAGCGAAGTTGGAGTTGTCCGATTTGGAAAAAACCCCAGTTTCAAGACATGATTGAGTGTGAAGATTGTTTGACTTGGTACCACTGGTAATTTGGAAGGCATAAAATAAAATATTAAAATAGAATAGAAAAATTAATTAATTGTATTGTTTTTTTAGATTACTGCAACACATTTTCACATTGGTCCCTAGGGCCCAATACGTTGGACCGTATTAAAGTAGGAGCTAAAGTATTCAGCTCTCCAATCCGTCACCTTTTTTTTTGCAATTGTATCAGCTAATAAGAAAAAACAACCTATAGATTGTGCCTTTTTGTTACATGCCTCTTAAAATTTTGCGTACCCTGGATCCTAAAGGTACCCCCCACCCAGGTATAGCCCATCTCTCATTAAACATTTTTAGGTGAACGCCACATTAGGCCCTCCAATATTTACAGACCCGCACCTAAATAAATAAATATATATATATTTATATATATATATATATATATATATATATATATATATATATATATATATATATATATATATATATATATATATATACATATATATATATATATATATATATATATATATATATATATATATATATATATATATATATATATATATATATATATATATATATATATATATATATATATATATATATATATATATATATATATATATATGAGAGAGATAGAGAATACTATTTTGATGTAAAAATTTTACGAATTTTCTTTTCTTTTTAGGAAGTGTATTTCTCAGACAAAGTTATTACAGATAAATGCTGAATTTGTAGTAAACGTGATGCCAAAAAGTTTGATAAGAAAGCAATTTCAAAAAAATAATAATAAAACAAAAGTCTCATAAAATATAATGCATTTTTCATAATCATACACAGTGGCAGGGATTGCTTACAGTATTTTTTGACGCCCTAGACAAAAACTAAAAAGAGGTCGGCAACCTCTCTGAAATTTTACACCTTTTTATGCTTAGTGTCAGAATTTTTCACATCACTAGAATCTAGTTGCAATACTTTTATCGTGACGTGAAAAATTGAAATATTAGTAAGATTAAAACAATGCTATATTTGATCGTCATTTATTTAAGTCAAAAAACATTTTAAGTCTCATTTTATTTTAAGATATTTTTATTTTCCTGTGAATTTTTCACTATTCCTGTGAATTTTTCACTATTCCTGTGAATTTTTCACTATTTTCATTTTCAAGTATTCATGTGAATTTTTCACTAATCCTGTGAATTTTTCACTATTCCTGTGAATTTTTCAACTATTCCTGTGAATTTTTCACTATTCCTGTGAATTTTTCACTATTCCTGTGAATTTTTTACTATTCCTGTGAATTTTTCACTATTCCTGTGAATTTTTCACTATTCCTGTGAATTTTTCACTATTCCTGTGAATTTTTCACTCAGTGTTTTTACACATAAAAATTATGAGGGAGTTTCCACCTTAAGAGACAAATATTGTCAGTGAAAAAAAAGTTCAGCAATACTTGCAATACTTCTTTCAAATGTCTTGAAATGTCATGATTTTTTTTTATTTAATGTTTTTTAGATCACTGATAAAAAAAAACCTTAAAAAATGAAAAAAAGGTTTAGAATGAACCAACCAACCCCTTCGTTTTTATTACAAAATTATATTTATATTATAGTCTTTTAATTAACCCAGCTAGCACACTTACATTGGGCTAATTCATGTGAAACCATCAAGAAAATCTTGTCAGCTGTTCTTTCCGATGCAAAACGAACGTCGATCCAATGTCATTTGTTTTATGATAAAATTAATACCGACGGAACTTAAAATAGCTTGCACGTCCAACGTATGTACAAAAAATTCACAAAAAGTTGATTGTTTTTATGTATATAAGCAGCCATGGCGCAGTGGTCAGAGCATTGGGCTCGTAACTCAAGGGGTTGAGAGTTCGATCCCACTCGAAGCACTTAAAACGTTATCGGTAAAGTTGGAAACGGAGAGCCAATTTATTAAATGCCTATCTCCATGTGGCGGTGTTCTGTGACAAGACTATTAGGACTTCTTAGAGCACCTTAAAAAAAACTAAAAATAAATTCAATGTTGAATCAACGTAAATACAACGTTGTTTAAAAGTATAATACAACGTTGCATAAATATAGAAAAAATAACTTTGTCGACTATTAATAAAAGTTTTGCCAACGCTGTTTTGTTGTTGGCGACGTCACATTTGAGGGTGATAAGCATCTTGGAGATTCAATAAAAATTTCAAAGCAATCAATTACGCATGTTAGTCAGGGAAACTTTGCTTTAAAAATAGGTGGTATTGATTTTTATAAATATCAGTTCAGTATTGCATTTTTATGAGAAAATTTAGATTTAAATACATAACATCAACCCACATCAACTTCCAAAAATAATCAATTGATGTCGTCTTACTAATGTCACATATATTATATATTACTTACATATATATTACTTACTAATGTCACATATATTATATATTACTTACATATATATTACTTACTAATGTCACATATATTATATATTACTTACATATATATTACTTACTAATGTCACATATATTATATATTACTTATATATATATTACTTACTAATGTCACATATATTATATATTACTTACATATATATTACTAATGTCACATATATTATATATTACTTACATATATATTACTTACTAATGTCACATATATTATATATTACTTACATATATATTACTAATGTCACATATATTATATATTACTTACATATATATTACTTACTAATGTCACATATATTATATATTACTTACATATATATTACTAATGTCACATATATTATATATTACTTACATATATATTACTTACTAATGTCACATATATTATATATTACTTACATATATATTACTAATGTCACATATATTATATATTACTTACATATATATTACTTACTAATGTCGCATATATTATATATTAATTACATATATATTACTTACTAATGTCACATATATTATATATTACTTACATATATATTACTTACTAATGTCACATATATTATATATTACTTACATATATATTACTTACTAATGTCACATATATTATATATTACTTACATATATATTACTTACTAATGTCACATATATTATATATTACTTACATATATATTACTTACTAATGTCACATATATTATATATTACTTACATATATATTACTTACTAATGTCACATATATTATATATTACTTACATATATATTACTAATGTCACATATTATATATTACTTACATATATATTACTTACTAATGTCACATATATTATATATTAATTACATATATATTACTTACTAATGTCACATATATTATATATTACTTACATATATATTACTTACTAATGTCACATATATTATATATTACTTACATATATATTACTTACTAATGTCACATATATTATATATTAATTACATATATATTACTTACTAATGTCACATATTATATATTACTTACATATATATTACTTACTAATGTCACATATATTATATATTACTTACATATATATTACTTACTAATGTCACATATATGAGCAAGCATTGTAAAAGTAATGTTTTAGTTTTATCAAATTCAACAATATTTGATAATTCAAGGCTAATTTGTTGCAATAATTATTTTGATTTTCGCATAAATAACCAATCATCTCTAACAAAATTTCATATTTCAAGCCTGTTAGCATAATGCATTTTTTAGGGGTTTTTTTTAATCGCCTTCATTGTGAATGCATCATGTATGTTCTTGTGTTCAGAATTTAATTAAAGTCTTTCACATTCTGCTCAAAAAACTATCTATTTCCTTATATAAGCTCTCTTTCTGACAAAGTAATTGGAGTTTGTAATGATACTATGGGTGGTACACCTAAAAGAGAAATCATCTTGAAGGTCACCAACTGGAGGAGTTAACAAGCTCAGTATGCATACAAAATCTATTGATTCATCTTCCGACTCTCTCTTTGCATTGAAATTAGGTTTTATTCAAATGTTTTTGTTGAAGCTAAAAATAAAAATAAATAGGTAAAAAAGTTGTTGTTTGATGTATTTCTAAAAACATTATAGATTTATTTAACTTAAATTTATTAAAAAAATGGAACTGTAAAATATTACTAGTGATATAAATATTAATAAGTACTATGTGATACTGTTACATAAATAATTTTGATGTAACAAAAATTTTAAATTAGTATATTAAATAAAATTTTATTAAACACAGTTACTGTGTTGTATTATGACATAATACAACATAATAAATAATTCTTACTAAATATATTTTACGTTGTTTTATATTGTAGCCATATATAGGATATAATGTGACTGTCTGAATTGTCTATAATGTGACTGACTGATTTAGGATATAATGTGATATCTTAATTATGACATCAATATAAAGTAGGTTATATATTTTTATACAACTTCTATTTTGTCTTTTATATAAATTTTATATAGATTTTGTCAATTGTTTACTTTAATTAATTATTTAATAGGCCAAAAAACTAACTATATAGTCTGTGTTATGAAAAACATATAATTTTTTTTTAATCAATGTAATAATTATAATCACTATTTTTCATTAACATACCTTGTTTAGCTAACTTTTTTTGCCTTCGTTTATATCTGTCAAACCCTGTATATTTAAAAGACGATGTTTGCATCTTAAATTTGTATTTGTGGCGGAAAACTGATGGAATAAAATCGGGATAATTGATAATATTACTTTTTTTTACCTATAAATATTATATTTAAAACTTTAGAGTAAAATAGAACAACAATGTGTATTTATAATTCTAATGAATTATAAAACTTACCAGGCAAAAAGTATTCTGAACAGGCATATTGATACCGTGTTTTGGGAGACCATAATTTTGATCTGATGACTACTCCATTTTTATCAACATGTGCACGATTTATTGCCTTTAACCACAGTTTTCTTCTGCTATCTTCAGTTGGAAGAATGTAAAATCTTAATTTTGGTTGACTTCGAGAATGGTACAAGAAAACACACTCTAACTTTGAGGCATTATTATTTACTTGTTCCTAATCCGATCAATTATTTGTTTTCCCTAACATATAATGGTAGACTTTTTTTCAAAAATTGTGATGTGACCTTCAACCCCAAGAATAGGAGTAATTCTAATAAAACTATGTAATAAAATATTGAAAAATTATGATTAAATTATTTTTTACATAGCTCATTTTTTTAAATGATTTATAATATATCTGCATATATAACGCATATATGCAGATATATCAAAAAAACATTTAATTTGTTTATTTTCTGTTATCAACAAACATGAAACATTTTTTATTGGTTATGATGCAAAATTAAATGCTCTGGAAATCTTACTTGCTGATCAAATATTGCCACATAACATGTCTAAGCCACTAACTATTAAATCATTTATACATTAAAAAGGCCATGACTTTAAAAACTTTATTTTATACTTAGCAGTTCCATATTTTCTGCCATATTTGAATCCTGACTGCATGATGATGATCTATTCTCTAGTAATTGGCATGCGCAAGCAGTGAAATATGTTAAGATAAAGTATCAGTTATTAGTCAGCTGTTTAATTTTTATCAAAAATCATCGTCTGAGTTGCTTCCTTTATATATGAATACTATCAATGTTCATCTATTTGGTCATGTTAGCGATATTATTAAAATGCATGGAAGTGTGAAAAATTACTCAATGTTTTGTTTTAAGGCTTGGCTTAGTAATTATAAAAAAAATGATAAAAGGAACAATGGTCACCCACAGCAGATTGTGCAAAAATTTCTTGACCTCAAAACAGCTTCTTGTTTTTTGCAAACAACAAATCATCATAAAAAATCTGAAATTTGTGAAGCATTAAATATTGGCATTAGTGAACAGGAAGACTTGCAATTGCTAAATCCTGGCAAATTATTGAAACATGGTATTGTTTATCATTCAAAAAATTATGGCAAACATAACAGCTACACTTGTCAATTTGGACATAATAAGTTTGGCATCATATTTTTTTTTTGTTTAGTTGACAATATTATACATGTTCAGTTACAACTATTAAATGTGGAATGCAAGTTAGTATCTACTATTGGTGATATGATTGGAAATGTGAAAATTAACATTGATGATGACTTATTTTTTATTGTTGAACAAGCACAAAGTATTGTTATTCCAGCTGACAATCTAGTTTGCAAATGCATATTAATTAAAAGTAAACTACTCACAAAATAAGTAATAACTTTAACACCATTGAAAGGACTTTTTGAATATGCTTAGAGTGGCTAAATGTAAATTTTGTAATAAATAAACATATAGATAAACCATGCATGTGTGTTTTTTTATACAAGCATTTTATACAAATTTACAAATTAATTTTATAAAAATTTAAATAATATTTTACATAAAAATTTTACATATTTTACATAAAAATTTACATAATATTTTAATAATAATTTACAATATTTACAAATTAATTTTATAAATATTATACAAGCATGATTGTATCGTTTTTAATTTTTTTTATAGGTTTATATTATTAAATAATGGCTTATCTTGGTAGAAATAGAACCAAGAAATTGGATTTTGTAGACACTCAAAAGCTTTCTTCAACATTTGTTCTTTTATGCCTACAACAGGCCTTATTACGAGATTTCGCAGCGTAGCGAAAACGCGTAACGCATTTCTATGTAACTCAGCAACTTACTTCTAACAATGCAAACATTGTTAGAAGTTATATTGCGTCACTAGCGTCTTCTCAAGTACCGCATTGTAATTAAAGTTATTTTATAAAATAACTTTAACGAAAAAATTTATTAACAGTTAATAAAATAACCAAAAACCAACTGTAAAATTATAAGAAAATAAACAAACATTACTTTACGTTTCATGAAAAAAACATTTTTTTCAAAATAAAATTTAGTTCATATAACAAGTAACTTTTGTAATAAAAATATGTGACAAATGACAAGTATGATATTATATTAATTCTATTAAAAATTTACTATTCTGTGTAAATACAACTTTTAATTGTCCTTGTATTTTTTTATAGATTCAAACAATATGGCACCAGTCTCAGAACATATAGGCCTAAATGGACCTAAATACAAATCGACTCCTAAATTAAAGGTGCTGAAAAAAAATGAGTTAACGAAGACCATTCTTCAGGTAATTTTAACAATATTATTATAGTATCGTTGATGTACTTTCTTGAATATATTTTTATTATCCGTTTCATTTATAGAATCAGACTCCTTTGCATCAGTTTCAATCTGTCAAAAAGGATCGTCTAAAAAAATTGAAGTAGAAATTATGGCTATGGAAAAGCGCAAGATTGACAAGCTTGATGACAATGTTGATAATGATGCTCCCAAAACCAAACACTGTGGTACACCAAAGTTGAGTAATCTGTCTTGTTTAGAAGGTTAGTTAAAATACTGTATTTGCATAAGCTCTACTATATTTTACTTGTACATAGAAGTACTCTATTGTTTTTAACATGAGCACTTTTGGTTGAACAAAAGAAACTTCTTGTTGAACAAAGGAAGACCAACAAACATCTAACTGAAATTTTACGCCCAATAGAAAATGAATCTATTAATGATAATGTAAGTCCAATTTAACTTTTGTAATTTAGGTGGAAAAAGCTCATCCAATGAGTTCAGCACTAGCTAGTATTGACCGAATTAAAGAAAGGAAGTATTGATTGCCTAAGGAAAGGGTGGCACATTAGGGTGTTGACTTAATGGTAAATTGGTATCTCCAGTTTCCAATGAAATAACAGATAAATTTTGGTTTGAAAGTAACTGAAAAGTCATTGGTTTTTCTGCAATTCATTTTTATTTAAAAACATTATTTATGAAATCTCTATGAAATTCTGGTTCTTTTGATATACTTTTGAAGAAAATTCACTGATATATGGGAGCCAGTGTGTAATCAAGGGTCATGGTGGGTAACCATTTTCAAAAATTAAATAAAATCAACGACTTTCAAACCAAAGTTCATCTGTTTTTTATATTGGAAACTGAAGATACCAAAAAGTCAACACCCTAGTGACACATTTACATACATTAAGTAGCTTAATTTGACCGTGCATTGAAATATGTTTACTAAACCAGATTGTCTACTAAATCCGAACTCATCTGTATTATATTTTTTAGACCGTTTATCCTGGTTTTGTTGCCGATTTCAAATTAAATGACATTCAAAAAACCGTGTAGCTTATGAAGAAAATTTATTTTATTGCGATTTGGAAAGGAGTTTGTGAACCAGATGGACCAACTGCACGCATTCATATGGACAAAGAAGAAGTGCAGGAAGTTAAAGGTGCACTAGAAAAAGTTTTCAAGACTTACAACTGGCGTGTTTTGTAGAGCGAGTATTAATAAATTTTTTGAGACAATAAAAGTAGAAAAAAATAGTTTGGTAAAGACTAAACAAATTAGTGACGTTTTTATTGTGGTGTGGGGTCATGAGCGATTTTAGCTATTTTGTGTTTACAATATGTTTTGTGTTATTTTGTGCATGTTATGTTTCTGAGTTAAACAAATACACAATCTATTTTATTCTAAATTTTGTTGTCGTTTTGATTTTTTAGAGTTAGCATTTAATATGAATTGAAAGTGTACATCAATGTTAAACTTTCAGCGCCGCTGCTGGACGCGCTGATGTTAAACGTGCTACTGCTGAACGCACTGCTCGTAGATGCTTTTTGCTTAACGCACTACTTCTAGACCTGTTGCCGCTGCTGATTGACGCTCTGCGGCTGGATATATTGTCTACATACTCCAGGAATGTACTTGTGCTCATTTATAATGCTATTTTAAACATTGTTCAGGTGATCCAGGGTAGTTGCTCTGCACACCCTGTCTTACATTGCATATTATACTTTGTTGCTGTAGAACTAGGGTGTGCAGCTGCCGTATTTGACACTAAATTCTGTTGTCTGATTGGTTCAAAAAGTTAATTATTGCAATATTGACAATAAAATTGCAATAAAAAAAATTAATTTGACATGCACCAAGGTGCATGTCAAATTAATTTTAGTATAATATTGCAGTATATTGCCAATATTGCAATATACTGCAATATTATTGCCAATCCATTGCAAGCAAATGGCAATTTTAACCAATTGTAATTGCAATATTATTGCAATTAAAAAAAAACATCGATTTTTTTTTTTTTTTTTTTAAACATCTTCGCTTCCAACAAGGCTGCAAGCAGCCACTAATTAAAGTTGGAAGTTACTGAAAGAGAAAAGATGAAGATTGTAGAGCAAGATAACGAATAACGGACGACTTAAAGGATTGAAAACTATATGAATCAGGAAAACAAGATGAAGGAAACGAATTCCAAAGAGCTGATGTTCGAGGAAAAAAACTAGACGAATAAGCGTTTTTGGAGCACTTAGGAACAGTCACAGAAAAAGGATGACACTTAATTGAATGACGAGTAACACGAGAATGAATTTTAGTAGATGGCACAAGAGACGCTAGCTCTTTAGAGCAGTGCCCATTATAGTATTTGTAGAAAAGTGAAAGAAAAGCAACAATACGACGATGTGATAATGGTTGGAGGTTGGCTGCAAGAGCAGGTCCAACTAAGTTTACAATGCGTTTTTGCACCTTGTCTAAAAGAAAATGGGCATCATAAGAAGAACCGCCCTAGTTATAGCAACAGTATTCCATACAAGGCCGGATTTGAGATTTATAGATATAGAGAATAGAATCCTAAGTAAGAAAGTGACGTGCACGATAAAGAGATGCAGCATTAGCAGATGCTAATTTTGCAACTGATTTGATATATGGTTTCCAAGAAAGATTCGAAGTAAGAGTTAATTCTAAAAGATGAAGAGTAGATGACTCATCGAGTACATCATCATTCATAAATAAAAGAAGATCTAAGTTATTGCGATAACGATTGGCTAAAAAAAATTGAGTTTTATCTATATTGAAGTTCACCAGCCACTGTGAGCCCCATGATGTAGCAGAAGTGAGATTCTTTTCAAGCTCAAATGCCCCCTCCAAGCAATCAGAGGGTGTTGGTTTCTTATCACGACAAGAATAAATGGTAGTATCATCAGCAACCAATTCCACCTTAGATGTGAGAACGTCTGGAAGATCGTTGATGTAAATTAAAAAGAGTATAGGGCCAAGGATAGAACCTTGAGGAACCCCTGAAGTTACAGAATAAGAAGAAGCTGTCCATTGAGGATAACTTTTATGCTACGATTGGAAAGAAAAAATTCAATAATCTTAAAGATGTTGCCAGATACACCATAAGAAGAAAGCTTATGGAGAAGACCATCATGCCAAACTTTATCAGAAGCATTTGAAATGTCAAGAGCGATGACCTTAACCTCTCCACCTTTATCTAATGCACAATAAAACCTATCAGTTATTACTGCTAGCAAACCAGCTGTAGAACGAGAAGATCGAAATTCATATTGATGGTCAGAAAGTAAGTTATTAGATTCAAGATGAGAAATTAAGTGTTTGATAATTAAAGATTCAAAAACCTTGCTTATGATAGGAAGACTAATGGGACGGTAGTTAGACGAATCAGATCGTTCTCCAGAATTTTTGAAGATAGGGATAACGGATGCTGCTTTCCAGCAGGCTGGAAAACAAGACTCTGATAAGCACTTGTTAAATAGTTTTGAGATTATAGACGACAGTTCCGGAGAACACTTCTGCAAGACAATAACAGGTATGTTGTCCGGGCCACAAGCTGTAGAAGAGTCTAGGTAGGAAATCACTTTAGATACAGATGCTGGAGTGATACGAATGACAAGCAATAGATCAACTTGTTTGTTGGCAATATCAGTTAGAAGGCAACTAGTGAAATCAAGAGATGATATTGATGAAAAGTTTTTAGCAAACAATTCAGCTATGTTTATAGGTGAGGTGACAAAGTCTGAACCATACAAGAAAGGTGGAATTACAGATTTGCCCTTATTGTTGATACTATTAAAGATTCTCCAGAAATCACGAGAGCCTAATTTTTGAGATGAGATACGAGATTTCATGACCTGAGAATAGCGGGCTTTGGCGTTAGAAAAAACCTTTTTACAATGGTTTCTATAAACAGACGCATGTTTTCTGGAGAATTGTTTTGCTGATAAATATAAAAGTAACGGTTTCGATTGGCAATCGCAGCAGCACAGTGTGAGGAAAACCATGGAGGAGAGTGAGACTTGACCTGGAATCGTTGAGAGGGAACAAAAAATTCCATAACAGCCTAAATCCACAGAGTTATGTAAGATGCGCATTTGTCGACAGGAAGACTAAAGATTTCTACTTAAGGACCATCACGAAGAAAATCACGGAAAGAATCCCAGTCAGCTTTACTGTAGTTGTAAAAGGTACAATAATAGGGGGATTCAGGTGATGAAGAAGAATGAGATATTAGTTTTAGAGAGATCAAACTGTGATCAGAAGCACCTAAGGGTGTATGTGGAGAAACTGAGCAATGACTAGGATCAGAAACAAGACATAAGTCGAGTAGAGAAGGTAAGTGATTTGGGTTGTCAGGAAAGCGAGTTGGAAAGTTGACTATTTGAGTTAGGGATTGTGAAAGGCAAAAGTTGTGAGCTTTTTGCAGAGTCACTGACACTAAAGCCAAGCTATTCAGAGTGGTGAGCATTAAAGTCACCGACAACAACTATATTAGCTGATGGATAAAGAGAGAGGGCTTGGTCAATATGATCAGAAATAACGTCAAAAAGAGTGCAATCTTGAGATGAAGCAGAGCAATATAGAACAAAGAGAAAGGCAATAGAGTGAAGTGGTTCTAAACGAAAGCACATGAATGAATAGTCTGTGGATTCAAACCTAGTTTCACGACAAATGGGTGAATTCTTACGAATGTAAATGCCGAGGCCAAGCATGTGACTATTGGGGTCTTTACGAATTAGAGGAAGATAACCATCAACACTAAGATCACAAGATGAGACAGCCAAACTCAAATTATTCTTACAAAGAGCAAGTAGGTCTGATGATTTTTGTGTTTTACAGTTTTTGGTACTTTATTCATTTTAAAATTAGATTGAAGAACTTTACTTAAAGCATAGATAGTACTCAGAACACTGTTTAAAAGCCCAAGCAATTGCCTGATTACTACTAATAAACCCTAAGCCGTAAGAAAGGGCTCCAAATGTGGCCTTGGCAATGCACACCAAAAGTATAAACAACAACACCATCCATGCGCAACACGGCACTGTTTATACTTTGATATTTTTCAGCTGTTGATGGAATCAACCTCTCTGAGAGCTACCACAGAGTTTGGGAAATCTGACTACCAGCCGGCCTCAGAACCATAAAACTGAGTTTTAGAGCTGTACCCTCATTTTGAGATAATAGAATGAGTTGCCTAGTTATAAAAATAGAGACACAAGCAAAACCCATGCATTGAGTCAAGAAAATTCAGTATTCAACATTCAAAACTAGAAACAATGCATTAAAAATACATCTGCGCCAGCCTAATAGGTGAAGAAAGGGTGCAAAGCTGGTCAACAGATAGAATCTGTTCACCCCTTAAGTCTTTGCCTAGGAGGCCTTTTACAAGACAGTAGCCGGATGCATTTAACATCTGCCCAAGATGAGTATTTTTATCGAGACACTATCTCTAGCTTTTACTCAACCAAGAGCCCCAAGGCAGGGGATGATTTAAGTCAGAGTTGGATTAGTGATTAGTGACGTAAAGTTATAATTAGTTATGATTGGAGATTAGTGACGTAAAGTTATAATTAGTTATAAAACATCAAATACAGCATTGTACTAACTAATTTTACTTTTTCTTTTTTGTGATATTTTGGTCTATATTGTATAGACCATCATCAGGCGTAAAATACCAATTTAAAAACTGTTACATAATAAAAATCATTAAAATGTCATTACAAAGACGACGTCAATAAATATTGTTTTGTTTTTTTATGATTTTCTTAAATAGTGGTCATCAACTATTAAAGCAACTTTTACCCCGTTATCCCTGTTAAGCAGTACCGGGCATTGTTTAACCTCATGAGATGTTTGCGCATAGTTAATTTCAAGAAATTCCCTTATTTTCCTTTCATGATAGTTGTTATTTCTAAATAAAATTTTTGGGTGCAGCCACTCGAATATCCCATGGCATTCTTTATTCAGTTGCTCCAGAAGCATGCCAATTGCCATTCATGCTATTAGTTTGGTGTTCTATGCTTTTTTGCAAAATTTTCTTTTTTGTTTCCCCAATATAAATTCCCCCACACGAACACGTAAGCTTGAACACCTCAGGGTTGCTGTTTGGAATTATTCTAGATTTGTTGTCACAGAGAACTGTTTTTAAATTAGGTGGTGTTGTAAAAATAACTTTGACATATCTTTTAAAAAAACTTTTTTTTAACGATTAATTTCTATTTGTTAAAAATATATTTATTTTTACGATATTTCGAGGGAATATTGATACCCTCGTTATCAAGTATATTAAAAAACCTTTATAAAAAATAATATTATATTTAAATAATATTATATTAATAAATAATTTATAACGGTTTTTAATATACTTGATAACGAGGGTATCAATATTCCCTCGAAATATCGTAAAAGTAAATATATTTTTAACAAACAGAAATTAATCCATAAAAAGAAGTTTTTTAAAAAAATATTTATACAATAAAATTTATTGAAGATGTCAACATTTAAAATTTGACATATGTTTTAGTGCTTTGCGTAGTTTCGGTCAAAGTGTTGCCAAGGTAGTTTTATTATTGCAACATTTTCTTGTTTTTTTGCAACTTAATAATTAGGATTGTTTTTAGTTGAAAGGTAATTTGCGGCAATTGTTTCTAGGTTTGATCTCTTATGCCCGTTTTCAACAAATATATCTATTATAAACTGAATCTCATTCTTAATGTATTTTTCGCAGCAGACTTTGGTGGCTCGTGATTGAGTCAGGTTTTATTTGTATGTTTGTTATTGCTCCTTTACGGTGGATTTTGAAATCATAATGGTAATTATTTGTGTTAGTTATCTTTATATCTAAAAAATTTAGTTCTCTCTGATCATTTTCAACCTCTGACGTGTACTGAATATTGGAGTCTTATTAATCTAATAAAATAAGAAATTTGTTATGCTTTTCAACTGATTCAAATCTGGCATGGCTATCATCAACATCCCTTCTATAAAATTTTGGTGAAAAATTGTTGATTTCCGCAAAATGTAGAGCTCTTGTTTCCAACTTTTGTAAGAATGCCACTGCAATAACAATCATCAGCGATACTCCAATTGGACCTAAGTAAGGTATAGTTCTAATTTCATTTTTATGCAAAAAATAGCATTGACTAAGACATAGTTCTATTAATTGGTGGATGTCGGTAAGTGTTAGCTTGGTTCTTGTTTTAAAATCAGTTATATCATTGTTAAGATAATCAATTATCAAGGGTATGACTTTTTCAATTGGTATTGATGTATTCAGAGCTATTACATCATACGATACTTGAATTTCATCTGGATTGACACGCCAGAATTTTGCTTCGTTGACAAGTGATGTAGAATTCAACAAGCATGTCTTGTTTAGGGTAGGCTGAATAAATTTTACAAGATATTCTGAGGTTCCATACGGAGGAGTGCCGATGGTAGAAACTACTGGTCGCAATTGATAATTTTTTTTCCGGTTTGTGAGCCGTTATAACGCCGTAAAGTCGGGGGGGGGGGAATACAATCAGATGGATATAATTGGAAATACATTTTTTTTTATCAAATCGTTTTCTTTTCTTAATTTGCACAACAGCCTCTGGACATTTATCATAAGTTTATGGGTAGGATCATAGTTTAATATTATTGAGTTATTAACTTCTTTATCATTAAATATTTATCCATTTGATAAAGGTTCTGGATTTGTTATTATAAATGAGTATGATGCTTTTCAGAAATTTGATAAAGAAGAAATTGTTGATGAAAATTTTTCATGATGAATCATCTCAAATTGGAGATTTTTAAATAAACACTTTTTAACTGCTTCTTTTTTATGCAGTGTGAATAATGAACATAAAAGTTGCACTTGGAATACTGCCGTAAATATCTCAGTACAATATACAATATAATAGCTAGGTAGAATCTCCTAAAAATATTCTACAGCTGTCTGCATATAGAATTATATAAAGTTGTATGATATTTCTCAAATAGAATCCTTTGTGTTGTCTGATGACTCTAAGGATCAGTATGAAATTTTCTTTTTTATAGTTTTAAAATGTTTAGATTTAGCATTTTGGAAAAGCTTTTGTACTTTAAAAAAATAAGTAAGCAGAGGTATGACATGAATAAGTGAGTTGGTTAAAATTTACAATCGTTGGATCATGAGAAAGTTACTAGAATGAGTGTTCTTTTGCTAAAAAATAGAAACAGTTTTCGCTAACTTGTTTTTAGTTATTGATAACCAGTGACGGATCCAAGGGAGGGAGGGGGGGATGAGGTTGAGCATCTCCCCACACCAGAATCTGAAAGCATTAAAATATCTTAGAAATTGACGCAAATGTGGTATAAAATATAAAAATATTTCAACATCTAAAACACCACCACCAAAAGTTCCTGGATCCGTCACTGTTAACAACATTAAAAGTTACAAACTCTGCTTTAAGTAGAGTTTGTAAAACTTGTATTTTAATGGTAACAAAAAAGAAGTGACTCGTTACATTTTGCCGAATGGAAAAAAGTACATAGAAGTGCATTTGACTAAATTGCATGATTAGAAATAATTTTTTTTTTAATTTTTTTTGGGTAACTTTTTGAAATTTTTAGTCTCACATCCATTTTTGAAAACTTTAGTCTAACGACTTTATCTTTTAAACGGATAAGTAAAACTTGATATTATTGTTTCGTTTGTAAATATAATTCTTCTTGAATAAATTTTAAGGTGAAACTTGTTGCAAATGCTTTTCGATATAAGAGAAAAAGAACAAAATCTACATCTGGGTAAACACAATCAAGGTGGTCAAATTTACTCCGAATGTTTAAACTATCTTGGGGTAACTTTGACCGCGTAAATAATACTCATTTCAAAGTAACCTGATTATTATTTATTCTACTTAGATTGTTGTTTTTTTTTTAATGTCATCTAAGTAACTTATTTTATGATAATAATAGTTATTTATTTTTAAGCTGATATGTTTTGCTTTTTTAATTGTTTTTGCATAACTTTTTGAAACTTCACAATTTAATTAATTCTAAAGTAAAGTTAAATAGTTTTCAATAAGTGACGTAATGTAAAAATTGTGACTATTATTTACTTTCAACTGCAAATTGTAGTTTATAAAATTTAGTAGAAATTTAAATAAATTGCACATTTATTTGTATAATACAAATTAAAGATTTTGTTTTTGCTACTTATATTTACTATTTTTTTAAGTATAATGGTTTTAACATACATAATATTGAAAAACGTAACAATTTTTTTTAACACGGTTCTTTTGAAAGAGTGTATGGAAGCAAGTCAGAAAAGAATGTCTACTCTTCAAGCCTCAAAAACGTTTATTATACCAAGAAGTACTAACCATAATAAAATGAATTCAATTCAAGTGCATTGGTGTACATACCATATTCACTAAGAGTGAGGAGCATTTTTAAGTTGATACACGGTTATGCTTAAGTGGGGAATTCATTAGATCAACTTGATGTCAAAATGTTAGTTGCTGCTTATTTAAAATCACAAAATCATACAGTAAAAATCTTTTCAAACAATATAACTGGTGATGATTAGGCTTCAAATTTTATTGAGCGTTCACAGTTAACCAATGGAATCGCATCAAACGTTAAAAAAATGAGTAGCTATAAACAAAGAAGAGCTCAAACTTTATTTTGAAAACATTAGGCACGAGCGTGAAAGAACTGCACATTGTAACATTTGCAACTATGATGAAACCAACTTGCGTGATGACCTTAGACATAAAAAAGTTGAAACGTGGAATAAAGAACCCTGAGAAAATTATGAATAGCAGTAAGGTTGACTTCTCTGTGATGTTTTGTGGAAACGATCTAGGAAAATTTTGACACCATTCACAGTTTTTAAATTATTCATTTATTTAAAAGACTTTTGTATAAAACATGGTCTAAAGATTTCTCACTTAAATAAAACAAAATCTGATTGGTTAGATAAAGTTAGTTTTGAGGATTGGTTGATTTGGGCGTTATTACCATGTCTAATGAAACACACTGAAAAAAAAGTGTTAGCAGGTGATAATTTTTATTTCCATTTTAACCATAGTGTTATTATTGTTTGTAAAAAATATAAATTTAGGTGGTGATGAAAAGAATGTTACACAAAATACAAATAAGAATCATAGCAAAAAACGACTTAAAATTGAACCAGGAGAATCTATTCGAGCGAATTATGATAGTGAAACAGAGACATCTGAAGGACTAAGTGAAGTTGGCTTAATGTTAGACTCAAAGGATGCTTGCTATTTATATTAATTTCCATTGTTTAATTTTTTTCTTAAAAACTAATTCAAATTGTTTGTATCTATATTTTATATAATTTTACATTTTGGAAAACTCCTAATTTTTCTTTCTCAGACAATAAATATATGTATCAGTAAATATTTGTAATCATGAGGATAAGTTAAATACATATACATATATAACAAAATGCATATATATATATATAACAAAATACATATACATATATAAAAAAATATATTCAAATTACACTAATTGCTTTATAAGATGCATTAGTTTTCTTTATATTTCTTTTTAATGTCATTTTTTAAGTCCATTTAGTTATTTTAAGTTCTTCTTATGAAAAAAATGCAAACTATTAATTTAAATTGCATTAATTATAGATAATAACACTTTATTTATAAGCCAATGCTAAATCTCAAATTACTATGTCAAAGTTCCCCCATTTCCGGGAAACTTCGGCCACTGCAATAATTCCATAAAATCTTCAATTTGATGTAAAAAGTTATGCACATAATAAACTTTTTACATCAAAATAGTATAGGAAAAATATTTCTTTTTATCAAAAAGTTCCATCTTAAAACAAAATGTAAATCCTTTAGTCAATTAGAATCTGGAGTCTGCGATACTATGGCTGATTTTAATACTTAAAAAGCAAATTGTTTTTTAAATTTGTTGCCATTATAGCTATTTACCATGGTTACTATATTTTAATAGAATAATTTATTAATCTGAGGTTTAGATTTTGATTATTTTAAACGAAAAATACTTTGGCCGTTTTAAAACGTATAGACCGAGCTCAGATTGTTATTTACAGGAAAATGCAATCGAAACATCTTTTAATCGTTAGTAAAGCATTTGGTAAAATGAGAACATTGTGCTATTATTTGAGCTTTGGGTTATAAATTAAAGAAAAAGTCGTCGAAAAGTGTATTTTTCGCCAACTGTTAGAAATTAGACACTTAATTTAAAAATTTTTGCAGAATAATAAAATAAACTAAACATTAGCTAATATTTAACGTAGTTTAAAATTTTTAAAGTAAAAATTGATTTTAATTGAGAATTAAAATATTGTTTTTTACCCGTATTATTATTAGATCATAATCAATAATAACATTGCATTTTAGTTTTCGCGTCAGAAAAAATAACTTTTATATTAAAACTGGTTTGTAAATTGCAGAAAATAAAAATAACTTATTTTAAATGTGAAAAAGTAAAAATTTATTTTTTAATTAAGTTCAAAAACTAGTTTTGTCACGTATACATAATAATGGTAAAATTTAAATAACGGTTGTTCTTCAAATTAAGGTACAATCGTGATACTCCACAAAAAAAAAAGCTATACAGTACACGATTTTCTTTAGAAAAAACGTTTACAGCATAGCTTTTTAATACCAATTGCACTACTGCATGATTGCCGTCTCATAAATTTAATTATTATAAATCAAGATTTTCTCTATGAAAATCCTTAAAGATCCGGAAAAGTTATTGAAAAACTTTGGCATAATACAAATTCACCAAATGGTCACACACGAGCAGTGAACGCCTGAGGGAAAAATGAAGTACATTATAATAGAGGAGAATTATTTTTTGAACAAAGCCTATTTTGACAGTTGTCAAGACAAAAATAAAGATTAATAGAAGAATATTAAAAAAAATATTTATATAAGACAGACAATGCCCCTAAACAGTACTTACAATAAAAAATAAAATTTTTATAAACACTTAAAATAAACGAAGATATAAGATATATACAAATATATCATCAAACAAAAACTTACAAAACAAAAAATCGACTACAAAAAAAAGAGTATACATACAGCAATGTATGACCTCAGAATGGAAAAAAATATTAATGCTAATGTGTAAATATAATTTGTGCAGTGATTAAGTAATAAACATCTCCTCAGAGTCGCGTCTGTTATTACTGGCGTTTCGATGAGGATAGCACTAATAACTAGCTTATCCCGTCAGATAAATGCCATCGCCACTTAAGCTTTACCCCGCGACTTACGCCTATTCCATACTGCAGTAAAAAAGGACTCACTTCAAATAGCCAAAACCCAACTATCCTCAAATTTGTAAAGCACGGATATTTTTTAATGATATGATATTAAAAGTGTAGATCTACTATTCAATATAAATAACTAAATAAATCACTTACCATACCACCGAAACAAAACATGAAAACACAATAAATTAAAATTCTAATAGAAACACAATAATACTAATAAATTTCTTTTTAAGACATATAAAACCAAATAGGTACTTTTAACATAAATAAACCCAAGACAATCAGAAAGCAGTATACCTTATCAAAATTAAAAAAAAAATCAATAAAACAACAATAAAGTCTTCAATTAACTCTAACGCTGTCTTAGATACCTCATTCGAATTATGTTAACCAATCAAAAGTGTAAGAAAAACGAGCAGCCCAAAATCATTACAATAATTTAATAATCTATGATAGTGAAAAAAAAAAACGTCGCACAAAAACCATTCAAAATGTCACTCGCAAAAATGTAAACATGTAGTGAAGGGTATAAGAAATTCTCTGAATAATAATGAAAAACGAAAATTATGCATGTTAAAATTAAAACAAAGCTGAGTAATGAATGTAAGATAATATAGCATAAAAACTCCTTAATAATAGTAATAATATGAAAATTAGGGCATAAATAAAATATTAACAAATAATGTAATAAAATTAAATACTGAAATTAGTTCATATAAATTTTAGCCAAATGAGGTGGTATGGTAATTTATTTATTTATATTTATATTGTACAATAGATCTACACTTTTTATATCATATCATCAAAAACATATAAGTGTTTTACAAATTTGGGTATGGTTGGGTTTTGGCTATTTGTATTGAGTCCTTTTTTACTGCAGTGTGGATTTGGCGTAAGTCGCGAGGTAAAGCATAAGTGGCGATGACGTTTGTCTGATGGGATTTTTTAAATTAGTTATTAGTGCTGATCCTCGTGGAAACGCCAGTAATAATAGACGCGACTCTGAGATGTTTATTACTTAATCACTACACAAATTATGTTAACACACTAGCATTAATATATATTTTTTTCCATACTTAGGCCTTACATTGTTTTATGCATACCTTTTATTTTGTAGTCAATTATTTGTTTTGTAAGTTGTTGTTTGGTGATATATTTGTTGCATGTCTTTGTTTATCTTAAGTTTTTAAAAAATATATATATTTTTTTATAGTAAGCATTGTTTAGGTGTATTGCCTGTCTTATTTATGTGGACTTAAAAATGCGAAAAAGTTCTTATATCTAGAGATTACAAGAATTTTTCTATATTTTTAATCTCAGTAGAAATTTTGAATAACTGCGTTACTCAGAAACTTTTTTTAGAACAAATTTTGTTATTTATTATTTTTACTTTATAGCTGAAATGTTAACTGTATAAAAAAATCCAGGTTTTCAATAAAAATTGTCCTTCATAGACTGATTGCTTTTTTTGATTTTTACATAATTTGTTTTTGTTTAGATTATGGGGTAGCCAAATTAAAAATTTAACTAAGACATTAATTTTTATCAGATTTTCCATTACAATTTTTAAAAATAGTGTAATAAAAAGCTCAGGAAAATAAAAAAAGTTTAATCTGAATTTGGTTGAAAAATGCAAACGTTGCTATCAAAATATTTAAGAATCCTCCGCAACTCAAACGGGTAAAAATTATTTCATCACAAAAACAGTAAACTGTGAAAAACGCAATGTAAGTTTGCTTTTCGATGTCGCCATTTCATAGTGATTTTTACAGGAATGCATATGGTGGCAGCGTAGACGGTAGCGAGATTGCCTCAACAGTCTTAAAAACTTACTAATAAAATAACATCGAAAAATTATTTTTTCAAATAATATTGAAAAACAAGTAATTCCTTTAACTAACAGGACGCGCTCAACTTCTCTATCTTGCTTATACTTAAATGTTTTAACATAGTCAAGTTTAACTAAGGATAAAAAAAAGAAACTTAACAGGTCACTTAAAATTTGGTTAACATCTGTAGTCATAAACTTATAAAAACGACAACAATAATTTAAATACAAAGAGAATAACGGATAAATAAATAATGAGACAAGGATTCAAATTCTTAATGTGAACTCCAAGGCGTTTATTAAAAAAAAAATTCATTTTAACTAAACAAAAGTAAAAACCCAATAAATTTGCAAACTGAGGGAAATAATAAAAAATTATTAAATCAAAGAATATAAAACGAGGTCAAATCGAAACGAGCAAAAGAAATGCCTCTAGCACATAGAATAATTGATCAAAAAGCAAAGCCAGCTAAGTACAATTGCATTTCGTACAATATCATATAACTAAAATGTAATGTGTTAAAGGATTCAAAGACCATTTCAACAAAATCGTTAATACCAAAATGAAGTAAAAGGAATCGAATGCTTGTTTCCAAAAGGAGTACTTTTTTGAATAAATGTACCATATGGATCACTAATTGGTGAACTATCAATAATTTTTTTGATTTAATAATCAAAAACTTGGATGCTGTTGTTATTGTTTGTTACTTTTTTGGTCTGGATTAAATATTTAAATGAGAACGCAGAAGAGCCTCTATTTTTAAATTTGATGATCATTAGACCTTTTGCTAAAATAGACAAATTATCGACTAATATACCTGACACTTGAGTGTTGAGGATGATGAACTACATAATACTCCTGATGATTTGTAATATCACCTGAAGATGGAGATGGATTATAACTACGATGGTGTCCATGCTCACGGTGATGGTGGCTGGATGTAGACATATAAGGATGCCACCTAGAAGAGCTGTGACGCTGAGGTTCGATTTCATGCTGTTGTTGCTGAATATGTTGGTGGTGTAACTGTTGAACAAGTGAAGTGTGGTGAGGATAATGAGATACTATTTTATGCTGATGATGATTGCTGACAGGTCGATGATGGTGATTATTAGCAGAAGGCTGGTTCCGAGATTCTGTAGGACTTTGCACATGCTGAGGTAAGTGACTAGGTTGGATAATTGGATGCGTTTGTGGTAACGAAATAAGTGGTATTTGGTGAAGAAATGTTGGTGATGGTTGATTGATACGCTCAATTTTATCATTGCTTGTTAAGTTCGGTATGTTAACTTCTTCACCAGCTTTTATCCTCTCTTCTATTTCTTGCTCTTGCGTAAGAGCTTTGAGAAAAGCGTCTTTTAATCTTTTAGTATGCTCAGCTTTTAAGTCTCTTTTAATATTTTGCAGAGCACATCTTTCACACAAAACAAAATCTTCCCCATCTTTGCTTTTCCAGCATGGAGAAAAATCTACATTGCACTGATTGCAAACTCTAGGATTGTAAGGAATCAATTCAGCTAATGCTTTTTTAATTGTTGGTTTTGAATCCATTTCTAATATAGAGTCAACAACTTCATCCAGACCTACTAGCATCATAAAATCCATGCTGTTCACATTAGGAATGGCTTTCCAATCAGCTGGAGGTGGTCTAGGAGGTGGTATTTGAAGAAGTGTTTGTTCAAGCTGACGATGTAAAGCTGTTTTTGCAGCATTTTGTTTTTGCTCTGCTGATATCTTCGGTGGTATAGAAGTTTGTTTCTGAGATTGAGGTTGAGAACTTTGAGAACCATTTGGGGTATTTATGTACTGATTTGATTGGTTAGTCCCTGGAGTGCCAGCAGCAGGCGCTGGTACTAACTGATTGCCAACTTGAATATAGTACTTTTGACTTTGTTGGTTTGGTTGATTTGACTTGTTAGGTTGTAAGGGCAATTGTTTTGAAGATGCATTTCCTTTTGGCACATGTGTTATTTGTCTTGAGTGTAAATTAGAGGACCCACAGTTTACTTTGCCATATATATTTTCTTGTTGAGATTCTACAATTTTTTTAAGGAATATTAAAGCTGCTTCTTCACATTTTAGTTCATCCTTGAGTAACTCAACTTTTGTGAGTTGTTCAGCAATACGACTTTCTTTACTTGTATCTGCAGCAGCAACAGAATGATGACATTCATTCAATTCTGCAGAAAGTAAATTTTCATTGTCATTATTTTGTTGTAGTTCAGAAGTTATTTCACAGTTAATAAACTGACTTTTTGATAAGTTTTCTTCATTTACAGGTGAGAAACATTTTATTTTATTTTTTTCACTGTCAATATTAGTTTTACATTCACTACCTGCGGAATTTTCATCGTCACTTAGAAGAAGTTTTTCCTCATTATCGCTTACTTCTAATTGATCATCATTTGTTGACTCATCAACAAGCAATCTTTCTTCATCTTCTAAATCAACATCATGGAAGTCACCATTTGTAGAATGAGTATTAGATTCTGCCAGATAACTTGGTTGAATGGTTTCAAAAGTAACATTACTCATTCTGAAAAATTTAAAAAAAAAATTATGTATATATAAGGTTGTCCCAAAAAACAAAATTTTTGAAAAATATATGCTACCACCCCCTGTGTGTGTGTTCAGTATGATAAAAAAAAAACACTGGTTTTACAAATTTTTTAGGGGTCCTCCAAGACCCTATAACATACAACAAGTTCCTAATATTATCAACAAAAAAAATCAGGTTGGGTCTCAAATGAAGCAAAATTAAATGAAAATTTTGAAAATGATAATTTTGATAAAGATATATTATATAAAAATTAATATGTTAGATTTAACAGCTTAAAAAATGAAGTTTATTAACTAAAAAGGAACAAGTGCATTTTTACAAATTTTTTTGACAATATTTTATTTTTCAATAAGTTTTTTATAAAGCAAATATTTTTAAATTTTTCATATTATTTCGCTTCATTTGAGAACCAACCTGATTTTTTGGAACATTTTTTGATAGTATTAGGAACTCATTAAACGTTTAATTGTTTTGGGGGACCCCTAAATATACTTTTTATTCAAAAAAAATAAAAAATAAAAATCCAGTGTATTCTTTCATATTTAGGGGTGGCAGCATATTTTTCAAATATGACGTTTTTTGGAATAAATATATATATATATATATATAAATATATATATATATATATATATATATATACATAAATTCATACATACATACAAACATACAAACATACATACATACATACATTCATACATACATACATACATACATACATACATACATACATACATACATACATACATACATACATACATACATACACTATATCCAATCCATATGTAAGGATGTAATTTCCTAATATAACTTTTAGACTCTTAATGTAAAAAAGTGCGCTTTAATTTTTCAGAAGAAGGAAAAAAAAAGGATAATGAAAAAAAAGATTATTGCCTGACTCCAAGCTCTCAGTTGATGTAGCAGCACTCCTTTGCATGTCAGGCTATTTAATAGTAGATGTATGTACTGAATTCCTGTTCTCCTAAACTTTCTGTTTTTGTTATGACGTCATCCGTGTGCATCTAATGCTACATTTATGTATGTATGTAAGTACGTAAGTATGCATGTATATATATATATATATATATATATATATATATATATATATATATATATATATATATATATATATATATTACAATTATGACCTATATAATCGGATAATCTACACAGGGCACTTGACATAAACTTAGTTTAGATTTATGTCACATGAAGTTTTACCTTTTACTAAAACTCTATATATACTAATAAAATGTGCTTTTAAGTAATTTTTTCTGATTTACTGTAAGAGCAGTCTGAGCAGAGTTTTCTGCTTAATACATCATTTTTTTTTCCTTTTTAAAATCTTCATGCTCTTACACAAGAGCAAAAAGTTTGCAATGTTTTCTTACACTTTCTTACAGCTCAAAAAAAAAAAAAAACTTTTAAGTGTTCTTACCAATAATATTTACAAATCATAAAAAGGCTCATAATATTTTTATCAAGCACAAAAATCTATTTACAAATGCAGATTTTCCACAAGCTAAACAAAAAAACTCAATTGTTACAAAATAAAGTTGTCTGCCGAAATACTTTATATGTCTATTCTATATTCTATATATAGATATATCTGTCTATATATTGCTGATATGCTTATTTTGAGTCATCTGCAGCAAAAGACCAGTTGCATTTATGTCAGTATTAATTTATTTGTGCCAGACCATTTAATTCCATCAATCTCAATCATTCAAACTTTTTTAAATTGAAATATCGAAAATGATAAACATGATAATTACTTTTTTTTACATACACTGCTCTTACCTTAAGAATACAATTACAACATTACTAACTAGATGAAATTTAGAAACTAAAGCTTATCACTATAACAGAAATTTTATTTTATATATAAACCTAATCCATTAGTTATATTGTAAAAAACTGAATCCGATTTGTTTTGCTTGGTAAGGAATCCAGAAAATCAAAATTATCATTTAACCATTTATACTTCTGAATCTTTAATTTTTATCAAAAAAAAATTAAGTTTACCTATATACAAATGAAGAAGTTTCATTTTACAGTTTAATACTCCCTCCATTCCAAAATACTACTCTGATTCGCATTCAACATAAAGAATTTTTATATTTTACTATAAAATATATTATATATATATTTTTTTATTAATATATTTTATATATACTTTGTTTATAAAATAATGCATATTATATATATATATATATATATATATATATATATATATATATATATATATATATATATATATATATATATATATATATATATAAATTAGCAACAAAATTTATTTTCACATTCTCTTCACATAGAATGCAAATCAGAACAGCATTTCAAAATGGAAGGAGTATCTTTTAGAGTATTTTAATATCAAACTGTCAAAACATTTAAGTGTATAAGATTTTATTAAAAGTTTTTATTTATAAAAAAAGTAAAATAAAAAAACTACTTATTTAAGAAAATAGTATATATTAATAAAAATTACCACATTAACTACACAGTCAATAAGGCTTTCCAAAAATTAGCCCTAATAAAACAATTTTTTTAATATTTAGATAAAAGAAATTTAAGATTACTATTTACTTCATTAGTCAGACCTCATCTTGAATATGGATCCCCATTATGGAATCCACATTCACAAAAACATATTAATATGATCGAACAAGTCCAACAAAGATCAACTCGTATCCACAGTTTAAAGGTTTATCATATGAAAATAGATTAAATAAAATTAATCTTTCTATATTTATAAAAAATTCAATTACAAGAGGGCACAATAAAAGAATATGTAGACAACAAAGCAAAAAAAAAAACAGTCGACATAATTTTTTTATAAATAAAATAGTGGACAAATGGAATCATTTATCATAAGATGATGTGGATGCAAAAAATTTAAATAAATTAAAACCCTTTATGACAATTTTATGAAAAACTGTGAAAACCTGTTGCAGTCTGACATCTACTGTTGTTAGACTCAATACACTCTAATGTCTATCACAGATTGTTTGTTTATTTATTTACTGTAACCTTAAGTAATTAATTAGCAATATATTAAAAAAATAAATATATGTACACACTTTGCCCCCCCCCCAACTTTTGTTGGCTTACTACGCGATTGTATGCGTATATATATATATATATATATATATATAGATATATATATATATATATATATATATATATATACACACACAGACACAAGTTATACATACAAGCTATTCTTAATTATCTATTTGTTAAAAGTAATTAACTGATATTAATATATGTATTTAAACAGCTATCAAAGTTTAAGCCTCAAGTCACACCATACTCATTTTTATTGTGGTTTTTATACAGTTAACTAATACTTAAACAAAGAAGAATTTTACCCCAAAGAGCATTTATGTGACTTATTTTTATATAATGATAAATAATTTTAATTTCAAAATCAATTATTATAAATATCTTCAAGTAACTGTAATGTGAAATGCCATGTGTAAACAACAATCAAATTAAAGTACTGCAAAATATCAATCAGATTTAATGATTATTTCTACCGTTAACCTTTTCTATATATTGGTTAAAAATTTATTAAAAGTCATATGCTTACCATTCAAAATGTTAATGAAATATATAAAAAGAATAATAAACATAAACATAAGAAAAGACAAAAATAAGATAATAAATAAGTAGGAGGAAAAGCATAATAATAATTTTTTTTTTTAAAAAGGCATTTAATCTTATTCAACAAACATAATGATCTTTGTAGTTATTTTGTTTGTAAATTGTGCAGAATTTATTTGTTTTTATTTACATTTACTTGAAAATTTTTTACTTGTACATTAGTTTGTGCAAAAACATTTATTTTCTCTTAGCATTTTCTACACTTCATTTTACTCAACAGTTTTAAAGTAATTTATTCAATAATTTTTTTTTCATAATATTCTTTAACTTATTTAGATTCATTATACCACACTTCTTTTTCTTTATTAAGATATTTTTTCAATTTTATGTATTATTTAAAAACTATTAATAAATATAAAAACTATTATAAGTTTTTTTAAAAAATGCAATCAACATTTGACAAACTAACAACCATTTACTATATACTTATATTCTTATTCTATTGTCATAATTTTATTCGTTGTATTGTGTGTTATTACTATTATCACATTCTTTTTGGCTATATAAATAATTTTTAATTAATAAATAATAATATTAATGTAATATATATATATATATATATATATATATATATATATATATATATATATATATATATATATATATATATATATATATATACACTTATTATCCATTTATTAATAATTATTTATATAGCCAAAAATAAAATGAAAAAAAAGTAGTAGCAGTAATGGTAGTGGTAGTAGTAGTTGTAGTAGTGGTAGTAGTAGTAGTAGTAGTAGTAGTAGTAGTAGTAGTAGTAGTAGTAGTAGTAGTAGTAGTAGTAGTAGTAGTAGTAGTAGTAGTAGTAGTAGTAATAGTAGTAGTAATAGCAATAATAATGATAATAACAATAACAATAAAAAATAATAATAATAATAATAACAGCAATAATACTAGCAACAATAATAGTAATAATAATAATATGAATAATAATAAAAACAGTAGTAGAAGTAGTAGTAGTATCAATAATAACAATAGTAAAATAATTTGCAAAAATAATGTCACTCACAATATAATAAAATCATGACAGTAGTATAAATATATTTGAATAAAGAAATGAAATAAAAATACATATTATTAGAAGTATACCTATTTAACTGATGATTAACTCCATTGTCAGTAGGTTTTTTTATGTATAAATCAGCTTTCAAGGGTTCTGGTAATTTTTTCGAGTCAGACTCTTCTTCCACATAAGTGCTTCTTTGGTCTAAGCTTCTTGTTTCACATTCCAGTGATATAGACATTTATTTTTATCAATTAATTCGGAATGTCCGCTTTGCAACTATTTTGTCAATATAAAATTTTTTTTTGAAAAATTAAAAAAGAAAATAAATTTTTAAACTCTTGTTTTTATCTACAGATCATACCAAAACCACCTATTGCTATTCAGTTAAGTTCTCCTTTTACATGCTTCGAGTGTGCCGGTACGTAGTGAATGAATTGAAAACGGAAGTCGACAATGAAAAAAAGAGAAATACAAAATTCACAGACCCGAGAAAATACCTTTGCACTAGGTAACTTTATGTTGAAAAGCACCTGTTACGCGAAACTGTGAGGTATATGTCAGTTTTGAATATTGATAATTAGGTACCGTACTGTATTATTGTCAATCAAATACAAATAAAACATCGTAATTAAACAGCACCTGATGAAATCACTATAAATTGATTTTTAATTAAATCTGGTCTGTTAAACAGTTTTTGCTGATCTGACTGGAACTTAAATATTAATTTAAGAAGCTAGTTTGTTGGATCTAATTTATTATTAAAACCTCTAAACAACAAGAGTTGCTTATTTTATTACAAGTTTTTATAACTAGCTGTAAGTTAGTCATTACACGACTTTTAGATTTATGAAAAAAAAAAGTTTAAGAGGTAATCAAGTGTTTATTACATTAAAAAAAATTACATCATTTATGTTTCCATTAAACAACGCTTTTTAATTAAGATCATAATAGACAAGCCATATATGGCTACAACGCAACGTTGGTTAACCAATGGTTTTTTTGCAGCCATATTTTAAGATTATTAGTAAATGAAAAGTCGCCTACAAACTTTAAACCTCAATAATTTTTTTTACCTCATTTCCTCCAAGCGCGTAAATGCACGAAGGTCATTTTTGTCAAAATATGTCAACTTGTTTCCATTTTCATATTTTCAAAACTTAGATTTCTGAGAATAAATATAAGACCTCTATCTTTTGTTTTTACTTTTGTAAAATATCCCAACCTATAATTTCACTAATAACTTATTTATTATCGTTTAAATTTATTATTTTAGAACACCATAAATACTTATTATAATATTTTTCATTTTATTAGAGCATTTTGTTGAGAACAAGTTGGGTTGCCGTGGCGATTCAGTTTATGCATTGGTTTCAGAATCAAGTTTGTAACTTGATGCCCTCTCTTGCCATTAAACCGACATCTGTAAAAAAGTCGGCGTAAACTTTCTTGTTAAATGCTTTTCGACAGTACTCTGAAACAAAACCGATAGGTCTTTATAGAGCACTTTAATTTTTGATTTTTTAATTTTCAAAACTTCGAGAAAAAAATAAAATAAAACTTGTAAGTACTTATTTTTATATTATTGTTATTACTTATATCATTAACTTTATTCTAAAAATATATAAATTTATTAAAACTATTCAAACTGTTCTTTTTTTAATTAGTAGCATAACTAAAAGAAACTTATGGTGGTTCTTCACTTGAGGACCCCTTAAGCTAGTTAAAAGAAACTTAAAGTGGTCCTCCATTTGAGGGCCACCTTAAGTTAGTTTGAAGATCTTTAGGCAACTGAAAAATCGGTACGCCAAATTTTCAAGTAATTAAAAAAGCAAAGTTTGATAAAGATGACTTTAATTTCTATTTTATTTTTTTATTTTTATATTATGTATAATCAATTTACTGGAACTAATCGATGAAATAACAAACCCTCTAAACAATAAGACTTCAGTTTATGTCATCTATTTTTTATTCTATTTGTTACCATAATCAATAAAACGTATATTATATATGTTTTATATTGATAAAAGAAAGCAACACCAGGCTTTCGTATGCTGACGATGAGCGTTCCTGTAGCTAAAGCAGCATTTTAAACTTTTTAGAAGAGACCATCAACCACACCTTTTACTAATTTATTCCAACGATTTGCAACTCGGTTTATGAAAAAGTGCTAACGTTTCGAATAACCTTTAATAAGATGGGGTTTGAAACATTGGATATTTCTTCTTAAATTGTATCCCGAGTTTAATGAGAAAGACTGTTCTTGTGGAACATAAAAAGATGCAGTTTTTACCCATGCGGAAGGCTCCGTCACCGAAATGATTTTTAAGGCGACCGATTCCCAATTGATTGGTGACAATCGAGTTCGATTGATTATATATATAAACATTATATGTTTGATACTTTATATTATATTTTATATATACTGATATATATTTCACAATAAAAATGTATAAATAGTTTACCTGAAGAGTAATCTAAAAAAGTAAAATTATATTCTGCTATTGGTGATAATTCTAAATAATCTAAATGTCGTCTTACAAGCAACCTATATAACACCTTTTTAGTGGAAACATCCAAATTTCCATTAACCATGCCCAACATTCTTTTTGCATTGTTTGTTGCTTTTATCACTTAATTATGAAAAACTAGATTATTTACTAATTGAGTACAAAATGGTTGGGACAGCTTGGAATATTGAACCGTTAATACAAAAACCATTCTATTAAAAGCAGAATCTTATAATTTATGGTGATAAATACTTTATTAATAACTTATAATAATAAATATACCATACTGAAAGGTAACAAATGAAAAGCTTGTCAATATATAATTTATGTTCAATTATTTTAAATTTAATTTTTTCCTGTATTTTTGATAACATGTGAAGAAAAACGCGGTTTACCATTAATGAATCTATCGATATATATATATACATATATATATATATATATATATATATATATATATATATATAATATATATATATATATATATATATATATATATATATATAAATAAATATATAGGTAAATCGTTTAAAACCAATCAATGTTTTTCTGAAAATAAAAGTTAGAATTAGAGCCAATTTGCAAATAAATAAGATTATGTTTAGAATATGTGACGGATGCAGCTTTTTTTGTTATTTAAGAAAACTTTCAGGCATGGAGCAAATTCCAATTATTTATGTTTATACTCATGGCCCCACAAAGAAGGAGGGGGATAGCGGTACTGTAGCACTGGGGCCCAAAGGTATAGAGGGCCTAATGGTAGTAACCGGAAAAATAATATATCCGAGTAAAATATTATTGTTTTGAATTAAAAATAAATGTGAAGAGAGTAACTTTTGGACCAAAAACATTGTCAAAAAAAAATAAACAGACATTTCAACGATTCAGGTAACCTTCATGGTTTTTTACTTATTTCATATATATTGTCGTTTTAACAAATGCGGAATGAAAGAATTCAAACCATTCAACCAATTGCCAAACATTATCCCGGCCTACTCGCTGTGTTAGATGTTCTTCTCCAGGTAAATATTTTAGAACCAACACCTTCAGTACAAAACATAGCTAAAGGCTTGAAAAAATACTTCACAAGTTATAAAGGTCTATTTATGACTAGTTTTTGGCACAAAGTACTAGCAACTATTGACAATAAGAACGTCATCATACAAAGCAAAGGAATATCCCTTGATTTTGAAACAGCCCTTATCCAAGATTTAGTGAAGGAGATAATTCACACACGTAACTCATGGAAAAGTATTGTTCAAGAGACAAAGTTTGTTCCAGAAGTTATTTGGATACAAGCTCAAATTCCTACAAAAAGAAATTCTTTTACTGAACCAGATCAAGATTTCATAACTTCTGTAGTTTACCCAGTGTTGAATTTTATAATTAATGATTATTGCACACGATTTGAAGTAGCCAATGTAATAGGTGATTTATTCTCACCCATTTTGAATTTGCAGAAATATAAGGATGTAAACCTAAATTTAAAAGCGGCCGAACTTGTAAATGCATACAAGAAAGATCTGTCAGAAAACTTAATTAGTGAAATACTTTATCTGAAAAGTATTTACAAAACAGTTTTTGGTATTGAAAGTTCTCACCTTCGTCTTCTGAATTCAATTTATGACAAAACGCTTCAAGACATTTTTACCAACATCTGTCTGGCAATTAAACTGTTTTGTACAATTCCAGTAACTGTATCATCAGTAGAAAGATCATTTATCAAACTGGTAAATAAATTGAAATCATGGCAAAGAACCACAACCTGTCAAGATCGCTTAAATTATCTTGCTATATTATATATTGAAAATAATTTAGCAAAGCGAGTTGATTTCAGTGATGTCATTGAAAAGTTTAGAAAAAAACTCGAAAATATCAATTAATGTATTATTTGTAATTTTCATATTTAATTAATATATTTAATTAGTTTATTTAATACCATGCAATTAAATATATTTTATGCTATTAAATATATTCTCTTGAAAACATTTCTTTAACTTTAACTTATCATTAAGACAATCTTTAAGTGTCTTTTACTGTCATCAAGACTGTATTTTTATAGATCCTAATTTTTGGTTTTTAGTTCTAATGGAATAAACAGGCCAAGCGCATTAAAAATAGCTTATGGTACACTGCCAATATCATTTCTTTTTTTAATGTTGCTCTAAATTCCTTAAAATTAAATAAAACTCCAGGTATAGATGATATCTGTAGTAGGATAGTTGCAAATGTCTTTACAACGATAAATAAACCTATATTTGAAATTTTTAAGGCTTCGAATAAAATAGGAATTGTACCAGACAAGCTTAAATTAGCTAAAGTAGTATCAATATAAGTACAATAAACACTAAAATTTCAAAAAATATTGGGATACTCTACAAAGTTAAACTTATGTTGTCCCAGCATAATCTTAAATTGCTTTATTTTTCTTACATCCAAAGTTATCTTACGTACGCTATTATTACATGGGCAAGTACACACAAATCCAAAATGAGTACTATTTATATAAGTCAAAAACATGCATCAAGATTAGTTTTTAATAAAGATAAACTCAACCATGCTAAACTCTTACTAAACCTTGAATGCACTAAATGTTTACCAAATGAACATCTACCAAAATGTACTATTCATGCTTAAATACAAACTTGGACTAATTCCATCGCATTTTTGAGATAACTTCTTTCAAGTTAACTCTAATAGATATATAACAAGAGCAACAGGCAACTTCACACTGCCTAAAAGAACAACAAAGTTCTCACGGTTTTCTATTTCCTACCGGGTCCGTACCTATATAACAAAATTATATCAAAAAATATAGAACTTAAATTATTAAATAATCCTGCTAACTTGAAAAATAAATTAAAACACCTCATACTTAATATCAACAATTATATTGACATGTATTAAACTTAACAACAAAATTTATACTAAAATATTTATGTGTATCACTGACAGTATACTGTTTAACCACTTTTGACTATATAAAAATATGAAATAGACTTTGTTTAACCATTTAAAGAGGTACTTGATGATAAGTCTTTATAGACTTATACGAGTTTTCCTTTACAACAACATGTATATATCTGAATTAACAAAAAAATTTCTTGTCTTTTCTTTTTTTTTTTTCTTATTTTTATTCTTTTATTTTTAAAAAATACTGATAGTTTTTATAATAAGAAACACTATTAGTTTACGTTATATTTAGTTATACTTGTTAAACCACTTTTTCTTACGATATGTTTACGTGGAAATATTATGTTATATATATATATTTTTTTTTTACGTTGCATTATATTATGTCATGTAGTTGTAACGTAACGACGTGTAAATTTATTGAAGTTGTAAAAAAAAAAAAAAAGAAAAAAAAAAAACTTCCTTATTATATCAGTCAAAAAAAAAAATACTTTCCTTCGCAAAAATATTTTGCGAAGAAAAATTATTTTCGAAAAATTATTTTGCAATTAAAAAAAAAAAATTTTCCCGCAAAAGAAAAAGGGCCTGCAGACAAACAGGCCAATATCAGGACCCAGCATAGGGCCCTGTGTTTAGAATGTGGAGCCATGTTTATACTTCTGTCAAATGATGATGTTTTGCAAAAAAATTTGATTGTTGAAGCCTCGGGCAGAAAAGTCCAGCTAAATTTATTTTTATCGGTTTTATCGATAAAAATAAATTTAGTTAAAAATAGTAAAAAAAGATATTTTTTTACTATTTTTAACTAAATTTATTTTTATCGATAAATATTAAAGTCCATAAAACAATTTAAAACAATTAAAAATCATAACAATTGTAACACCTTAAATTGAGGGAATTAAAAACTATGAGCATGTAACTCCTTCAAGTTGAGGTTACAAACTTTATATTGTCATGGTTTTTGAATACTGAGAGATTATTATACGAAATGTAAAGTTTATTGGTGAAAATATATTTAGTTGAGAACAGTGAGAAAAAAGTTTTATCAACTAGTTGCTTTTACGTTTTGGTAAGGACGCAAGAATATTAGGGTCTTTTTGTTCCCAGGTTAATCATCGCAGTTTTTTTATTGGCAAAGGTATAAACATATAAATGCTTGAGTTTGCTCATATCTGATGGTTATCTTAAACACCAAAAAACGCTCTGCTTAGAATCAGGTGTTTATTAGGTTAATTATAATTTTTCTTTTTTTAAATTCAATATAATATACATAAACATAAAATATAAACTGTAAACTTTTTTATAATTTACATTTTATGTAGACTCATAAGATGTGAGTTTAACATATAATAAAGACAATGAAATCCAAAAATCTAAAATGTCTTAAACGCTATTATTATTGATCATAAACTTTTTTCCTGAGATGGTCATTTATTAATACTTGCTGTTAAGCAGTTCTTTGTAATAAGTAGTCCTACATGATTAAATGTACCTCTGATAACCTCGTGGCAAAGACTTTGGTGAAAATGTTACAGTTCACGCACAGCTATTATAATGGTTGCCTTTTATGCAGCGCTTATATGATATTGAGAGGATAAAAATAACTGTTATTTTTTTGGACAATAACAGCTTTTATTTTACATCAAAAGTATTGCTGTTGTTTAGAATGATGAGCTCTAGGGATTTTAGGTACTGCTGAGTGGTGGCAGTGAGGGATTTTGGTGTTGCTGCTGTAACTTTGATTGTTTTTACCTGGATAGAGGTGGTTGAAGATGAAAGTCACATTGTTGATAGTATGATTTTACAAGGTATTACTACATTATTATTTACAACTTTAGCGTCCAAATAATAAACGTCATACGTTAAATATATATGGACGCAGTCATATCGTAGCGTGCTACGTCACGTTTGAGCAACACCGTAAACCGCAATACAAACGATATAAAATATTTATAATAGAAACAAAATTTAATTTACGATACAATTTTATGTATTTTATTATGTGTTACATAATAATATACTAAATAATTTGTTATTAGTTAAAAAAATTTACAAAACATAAATAATATAAACTTGAATATAAAAACAATAGCCATAAAAAGTATAAAGATTTTTAGGATAACAAAAAAGTTAGCATTTCATAAAGTTTGATATGTTTTATTATGTGTCACATAATAATTTATTAAATATTTTATTATTATTATTTTTTTATTCATTTGAGTTTTCATGCTGTATTTTTCTATACAATGTTGTATCCAAAGATATTGTTGGCTTAGCATAGGAACAGCCACAAATGTCATTAAGACTAATCCAAAGTAGCGTCCGTTATTGACCAACATTTTTGCGTAAAGAAGTGCTACTCAAGCGCTGAGTTGACAATGGCAGGATTTGAACCCGTATCGTACAACAGTCCGGGTTTTAACTTTTCGTTTGACGCCCTAACCAACTGAGTTATCAGCCACAAATAAAAAAAAAAATTAAAAAAATAATAAAATAGCAATAATAAATTAGGCTATTAGGATATTATATATAATAATAAATAAGACAATAGATATTATAACATTGAGAATCTCCTGCAAACTTTTAAAAACAAATTTCTGCATACTACGTAAACATTTAATCTTAAATATGTGCGGCCGTGGCGCAGTGGTTAGAGCGCTTACTTTAGAAGCAGGAGATCCAGGTTTGAAACAAACTCTAGACATATATTTGCGTCACGGTAAGGAAGGAGGCGTGAACTTCCTAGTTAAATGCACTTCCGCGGTGCTCTGTGACAAGACCGTTAGGTCTTCTTGGGGCACCAAAATAACAAAATAAAAAAAATATCTCTGTAATATTCTATTTGAGCATTACAGAGATTATCATCCTTTAAATTTGCATTGAAATAATGGATACCTGAAATATTAGATTCTGTAATGTTTCCTTTGAATATTGATGGCATAATTTTAGACTAATGGTTTCTACTTACAGTTAAAATTGAAGTTTGTGTTTGATCTAAACAATATAGATATTGAGAAGCAGTTATTGCTGGTTTACTTGCTAGGGTGTTTGTACAAACTTCAGCATGTGAGAAGTGTCTGGTAAAATGTAAAATAGATGATCTGATATAGAAAAAGAATCTATAGTTTTTTTATTCTATATCGCAGATACAAATATAAAGACTTATAAAGTTTCCTATTTTCAATAGAAATATTGAATTATAAAAAAGTTGCCATATTAATATTTGAAATATTTCCATTAAAAGTGAGCGATATAATTTCTATACCACTTAACTAAAGATTCTTTAACCAATCCAGGGGGATAGTCAACCAATTCATATCATTTTCAAATAGTTTTTAGATGAGGAAGTGCATAATTAAATGTTTTCCACACGCTTCAGTAAAATAAAAGTTTAATGTTAAAAAAAATAATTTTTAACTCTGGAGGGTGGTGTCTGGTGGTGGTGGTTAATGAACTTTTAACCTTTTCTTTTAAAATCTGACAAAAAAGTTTTTATAAACTGCAGTACAGCTTCCTTTAATTATGTAGTTTTAAATTGTTACACAATTATTTCGTTCTTAACACTTATCATCAAAGTTATGATTTCAATTTACTAAAAAAAAAAATACAAAATCATACAAATACAGAATTAATAAAAAACACTATCATTCATTCACATTAATAAAAATAAAAGACACATCACAAATATGATATTGAACACGAATAGAGTTCATTTAATTTAGTTACATTAACTCATAGTATTGTATTATTGGTTACATTAATAAGAATAATTTTTTTTTCTACTTTTTAGTGGTTTTTCAAGATAAATATTTTTTTATTAAATGTGTGGGGAAATTAAATATTGAAAGGACTGCAGAATTTTTGAGTATCTTTCGTGAACTTTAAGGACTTGAATCATAACAGTTACTAGTGAAATGTTATTCATAATTTTTATACTTTTTTGCTGGATGAACCATCCCTCCGCATATTTTAGATCCATTTTCTCTTCAATTCTTTACCTTTTAGAAAACTACAAATAGAAAAAGGTATAATAATAAACTAACTAATCATATGCAATATTTAAATTAGGATTGTAACTTCAAGTTTATGCTGCGTAAACAAATTTATTTTATTTAGATAAGAATTGATTGGATGTTTTTTTGGTTTTTTTTCCAAGCAGAAGATTCAAGTTTTTGCTGATAATTCTTTTTATGTGTGTTTTAATCAAAATGTGTGCAAAATAATAAGTAATTGTTAAATAATTTTACTTTTTGTATGAAATAAGTACTCGATGATAATCCAATTTATTAAATTATTATACAATTAATTTAACTATTAATTAACATTTTAAAGGTAATGAAACAATTACAAAACAAAATTTATTTACTTGTCTATATAATTAGAATATTTAAAAAAATATCTACTGTGCAAAAAATTAGGTAAATTAAAATCAAGTACATTTTTATTTGAAATAATGAACAATAATAATTGAAAAATTAAAATTTCTTGTGATTCTTTAATATTTAGTTGTTTACCCTTTATTCACAATTATCGCTGCACAGCTTTTCAGCATAATATCAACTAATTTTTGGAATGTACTTGTTGGAATGTTTTTCCAAATCTATTGAATGTTTTTCCAAAGTTTATCTTTATTTTTGGAGTTAGGAAGTTTTCCTAACTAATTTTTTACGTGTGCCTAGAAATTTTCTATTGGATTTATGCCCGGTGATTGGGCTGACCACTTTAAAATCAAAGTTTTCGTGTTATGAAACCAATTTTTACTACCTTCGTAGTATGCTTTGGGTCATTATTTTGTTGATAGACCCAAATCAAAGGTAGATTTTTCATTTGCAAATGGTAGCATAACGTCCTTCAGTATATTTAAATGAATTTCTTTGATGATATTTTCTTTAATCCAAAAAAAGGGGGCCAGTAATATAACATGAAAAGCAACCCCATATTTTAAAAATTTCACCACCATGTTTAACCATTTTTATGGTATATCTAGGATCATATTCTTTTCCTTTTGATTCTTTGACATATTTTTCAGTGCATTTGACCCAAACAAGTTAATTTTGGTCTCATTTGGCCAAAGAATATTTTGCTATTTTATAGATGTCCACGTGCTCCCTAGCAAAATCTTTCTTATTTTTAATATTAATTAGTGATAAAAATGGACACTTTATTCGTTCCTTGGCTTTTACATGTTATCGAGTAAGCCTTTTTTTAACTGTCAAAGCATCATGGAGGCCAAGAGTAGTTTTTATCTATTTTAACGTTGCAAAAGGATTTCTTTTGGAATAAAGAGCAATATTTTCGTCATCTCTTCTTAACGTTTTCTTCTTTTGACCACGTGTTTCGGGTGTACTTTCTTTTTTAATTGCATTGCATAGCATACTAATTAAACAGTCCATTAAATTTGAAATTTCATACAAAGTCTTACCATGGTTACGTAAATTTTTAATTAAATTTCTTTTAACTTCGTACATTACGCCCCATTTTTCCTAAAAAAATAAATATTATTTTTTTAATTCAACAAATTTCATAGCAATTGTTAATAAAGTTAATCTTTTAACTAAATAAACTAATAATTATTATAAATGATTAAATTCAAAATATACATTACTTATTAATTTGTACACCTTAAATTAAAGCATACAAGAAAAATCAAATAAATATACGCACAAACTTGCTTATACATCACCATTAAGCAACACAATATACGTAAGAAAGTGAGGTTAGAAATATCTGTGGGATTCCCGCGTTTATGTCAAGTACGTTCATAAATATGATGTTATTATTACGCACACCGCTGTATATCGTATAGGTAAAAAAACAATAAGCTGGGTGAATAAAAACAAGCAATTGCTTTACTCCGAGTTTTTGGAGTAATTACTCAATATACGTGAATAAAAATTTTGAGCAATTGCTTTTTTATGCGTGAAAACTTTTACTCTGAGCAACTGCTCATTTAAGAGAAAAAGGCGCGAATAAGCTTTAACTCATAAAAGGGCAAGCAATTGCTTCAAATTTTACGAGAACCTATAATAGTTGCTTTTTATTTTATTTTTTGATAATTGGACATTTATTTTATTATTTTACTATTTTTTGATTATATATATACATATTATATATATATACATATTATATATATATATATATATATATATATATATATATATATATATATATATATATATATATATATATATATATATATATATATATATATATATATATATATATAACTTTTCTTCAACTTGAAGTTTCACCATTGCTTGATCATCAGAAAGAGTTATGTATATATATATATATATATATATATATATATATATATATATATATATATATATATATATATATATACATTTATATATATATATATATATATATATACTACCCCTAAATAGTGTAGAGGACTATTCATTTAAAAAATTATTGGAGGAGGGGGGGGGGGCAAATGTCCCTGTGTCCCCCCGGTTGCAAAGGACCCGTATATATATATATATATATATATATATATATATATATATATATATATATATATATATATATATATATATATATTTATATATATATGCATATATATATATGCATATATATACATATATATATATGCATATATATATGTATATATATATATATATATATATATATATATATATATATATATATATATATATATATATATATATATATATATATGCACATATATGCACTGGCGTATATATTTTATCTTCGCATTTGTTATCATTATTTTCCTTTTAGTTATGATTATTATCTAATTTACACTTAAAGTAGCCATTTTTAAACAAAAAAAATAAAAACAAACAATTTCTATTGATAGTGGCATTTACTCCTAAAGCATTTACTCCTAAGGGGAAGCAATTGCTTACGAGTAAAAGCAAAACCTTATTCGCGTATTTTTTAGCAATTGTTTTTGCTATGAGCATTTGCTTTTTAGCTTTTACTCCAAGCAATTGCTCGTGAGCAATTGCTTTTTTTATTCACCCGACTTGACGTTTCAATGCAAAATATGCAAAGAGCATTTTACGAACTGACTTTCACTTCATTTTATTAACAAACACGTCACATTACATTATGTCACATTATTCATGGTGTTCTATCTGCTGGAAAACCTGGAAAGGGCTGTTTTTGAAAAACATGCTGGAAAAACTGTACAATTTATTTATCAACTTTTATAACTTTTTTAGAAATGTTTGGGTCCTGTAAAAATAGGTAGTTTTACATTAAAAGCCATATAACTGATGAATTTATGTAAATAAAAAATTAATAAAACCATGGTTTTAAATGCCACAACTTATTTTGTTAACATAAAAAAATTTCAGATATTTTTGTTTTTAAGTAAGAAAAAACATTCATCTTTTTAGCTTGAAAACCGTAACTTGATGGGGTTCACCTCCTTCAACATTTTTGGCAGCTATCAAGTTTAATGAGTTTTGGGGGTATTTTTTGGAAAGAATATTATAATGGCATTTAAAAAATTAAATTTTTCTTTAAAAATATTATTAGCTGTTGCTGTGGTTACTAATCAAAATGGCGGGAACCTGAAGTTCTTCAAATTTGTAATGCTAAATTCTTCGGATTGGTGAAAGTTTTTAAAAAATCTTTTTTTTCTAAAATCCCTAATTTAAAATTGAACGTAAGAAAAATTAACAGAGCGGTGGCTAGGCTCCCGTACACACCATAATTGGGGGAAAGGGGAAGGCAGTGAATTTAAGGGACCCATTTGCAAATTTAGGGGCCTTTATGCAAATGTAAGGTACTTTTATTAAATAAAAGTTGTTGCAAATGTATTTTAGTAATGCTTGATGAAAAAACGTGTATGATTTTGTGGCTCTTATGGCAGGTTTTTTTTTTTTGGATGAAGAATGAGGGGGGGGGGCTTGGATCCAATAGCCACGGCACTGCAATCATGGACAATACAAAAAAACTAGATTAAACATTTGGTTTATTGCATAAAACAATCTATTTTGGATGCTGTGTGAAAATTTTAGCTCAAATACCATAATAGTTCCATTTATCATATTTCCAAATTCTGTTAAACTTGTAAAAAATTCAAACTGAGAAAATGAGTGAAACGTAAACATTTTGTAAGAAGTGCTATAGTAAGATGTTATTTCTTAGAGCTTCTCAATTCTAAAAGTAATAAAATCAGTTTAAAAGATGCTTTAATAATGAAAAGTTAAACAACATGTACATGATCTATAATTTTACATCAGTAAACTTTATCACAATTCTGTCATTTTGTAAATTTTACCAAATTTTTTGCAAAACCGATTCATCGGAACTACACCCAACGCTTTGCCTGTGTCCATAGAAATGCAACTAACTGTACCAATTAGCTTTAAGAATCCTTATCTTTGCCAGGTACTCTCACATGAAACAGATATATCATAAAAAGTATTTTGTAGTGGATTTTTTGATAACTCTTTCAGTTCTTGAGAAACGTCATAGTTAGAGTGGCAACAAATTTTCTAACTTACAATCTTTTTATTGTTTTTTGATGTTAATGGGAAGTTCATAAGTGCATTGAATTCATAAATTTCAGCAAAGCCTGGTATCTGCATCTACGCATTGAAAATATCATTCTGTAGTTTATAATAAACCCTCGTAATATAAAAGGTAGTTTTTTTTCTTGATATCCAAAATGAATACCATTGGCAAAAACAATTTACCTTCATTCTATTTGTTAACCCATAATTCATTTATATATATATATATAAATATTTTTTTTTTTTTTGTTATTCACCTCCTCAAGGCCGAGAAGGCCACTACAGATGAGGAGGCTACTTAATAGTGGATATAACCCTCTCTCAACTCTATAACTCCGAAACACGAACCTTGAGGAACAAGGCCGCTGCGAGGAGAAACAAGTTGAGCGCGTTACTACCAGGGATGTGGTGGGGATCGAACTCGGAACCTCTCGCTTATGAAGCGAGCGCTTTACCACTACACCACTACCGCATATATATGCATATATATATATATATATATATATATATATATACAGTATTGAACTTCGATTCATCACTGAACAGGACAGTTCGCCATTTTTGCACATTCCAGTCAATATGAGATGTAGCAAACAGGAGTCTTTTCCTCTGGTTTTTTAGTGAAATCAGCGGTTTTTTTGCAGGGCATCGAGAAAACAATCCGGCTTCAACAGCACGTCGTCTGATTGTTCGGTCCGATACAGGCAGCTCTAATTGCTTTTGTATCTCGACTGATGATATCCAAAGATCCTTATTGACGGATCTGACGATCATAGAATCCTCTCTAGAAGTGGTAGAACGCGGTCTTCCACCTTTGTTATCTGCTGCCAACTTCTTGAAGAACAATATTTGGAACATAGTCTTGATACGGTCCATTTTTTCACACGATATTTATCACAAATACTTTTTTGTGACATTCCACTTACGTAATCACCAATAATTTTCTTTCTTAGTTCCAATCCAAGACTGTCGGGAGCCATTTTTGCACTTGAAGTCATAAAAATAATAAAAATAAAAAATCACGCTTCTCAAGGCTTACCGTGTTACATTTCTCAAGGCTTACCGTGTTACCTTGTGATGATACAGTAATGATCTGTGGAAAACAACGTCTTGGTTGGATGTGGACTGTATTGATGTAACGAAACACTTGTTGTATTTCACTTCTTGTATTGATGTTCTTCGATAAAACACTTTGATAAAACTCACTTCGATAAACTGTCTTGATAATACTGACTAATCAGTCTGTTCCATATACTGACTAATCAGTCAGTTCCATAGACTTCCATATACTGACTGAATTACATGGCGATTTACATGTCTCTTATATAGTAAAATGAACCTGTGTGAACCTGTTCTGGAAGATTCTAGATGCTTCTTTTCGATGCTTCTGGAAGCTTCTGGATGCGTCTGGATGCTTCTGAATGTTTCTGGATATTTCTGGATGCTTCCAGATGCTTCTTCTGGAAACTTCTGGAAGCATCTGCATGCTTCTGGAAACTTCTGGATACTTCCTTTAATTATTAAATAACTTCCGTGACGATAATACGGACCAGACTTAAGAAAATGAAACAAACCAAAAAGTTGCATTTGTTTTGTCCTCTGCAAAATGGCACTTGTCAACGAAATTCTGCATGTGTACTGTCACCTGTCAGCTGATTGCTCATGTCATGGCATGCTATGACTCCAGACTCCTGAACTGTTTGCTGTGGTAGTATAGTTCGTTTCGTTTTTAAGACATGTAAAATTAGGAACACTTTTTAGCATTGTTCGATATTGGTTGCAAATGTTTTGTCCAATACTGTATATATATATAAATATATATATATATATATATATATATATATATATATATATATATATATATATATATATATATATAAATATATATATTAGTAGTAGAAAATCACTTAACAAAAATTTTTTCCATTTAACACTGTGTTTCATCAACAAAGATTCATCAGAAATGGATGATCAAATTAATAAAACTTCAATTTATACCAAAAATTAAATTACTATGTTAAATGTAAAAAATTTTTGTTAAGTGATTTTCTACTACTAATATAATTGCTCTGTTCTTTTAAGAACATTGAGCACTCTATTTTGTAGAATACTTTTTAAAGTTGTTTAAATATATATAAATATATATATATATATATATATATATATATATATATATATATATATATATATATATATATATATATATATATATATATATATATATATGTATGTATGTATATGTATATATATAAGTGTATATATATAAGTGTATATATATATGTATATATATATATATATATATATATATATATATATATATATATATATATATATATATATATATATATATATATATATATATATATATATATATATATGTATATATATATATATATGTATATATACATAAATGAATTTGCTTTGTAAAGTCTTTTTTTGATTAATATAAATAACGCTTCACGGTTTATTTTAATGAAATAATGTTCATGAAAAAAAAAAATTAAACGTTTATATAATTGTTTATTAGATACAACAAATTCATGAACAATCATAAGAGAAAAAATTTAATGATAGTTTAAAGAAAATGTTTCCTTTCTTAACGCAGATTAAAGACGAGCTTCACAAACGTACTATTTGTCAAGGCCTATTTGACATTAGTAATTGTGAAACTAATTTAAAAATTTTCAATCAAAGATTTGCTTTGTGTGCGTACAAAATGTGAAGCAATAATTGTAAACGTGTTTAAGAAATTTTGTGAATACTTTATTAAAAGCATCATATGTGTCAATTCTTTCTGATGCATCAAACCGCAAGGACTTTAAAATGTATCCAATTTTTGTTCGTTACTTTGATGTTAAAGAGGGAGTGCAAATTCATTTGATAAACATGGACTGTGAAATGGAGAAACATCAGATATTTTATCAGAAGTTATCTTTAAAGGCATTAGCTCTAACAATATTTCTTCAGTTTTGGCTATTTCTGCAGACTGTACCAATACAAATTTCGGAAGTTTAAAACGAAACGGTAATAACAATATTTAATCGTTTAGGGTAAAATCATTGCCATCTGTTGCAATTCTTACATTTTATCAAACGGAATAAACACTGTATCTGATCGTTTATCAACCGATGTGGAGAAAGTTATACTTCAATTTTTTTTTCCATTTCACTGTTTGAAATTCTAGTTTAGAAAATTTCTGTGAGGAGGGCAGTGTAGAATATCTAAAATTACTTGGATTCTCAAAGGTTCGTTGGTTGGCCTTACTTCCAGCTACCGAAAAAATGCTTAAGTTATATCAGTCATTAAGATTATACTTTTTAAGCTTCTTGGTTAATAGTCCGAAACTTTTATTTAACTTTTTCAATAAACAATTAAGTGTAATAGTATTTATTTTTAATAGCTTTTTGTTCACAGTCAAGCTAATGTTTTTTATAAAACAGTGAAAAAAAAATTTAGAAAGCTGATATTTTTGTTGCTGAAATTGCCGTATTAAAGGATTTTAAAAATCAGATAAAATCTAGAAAAAAGAAAAAATTTCGACATTTCATGGTAAGAAAGCATTTGTAAGATGCCAAAAAAAGTAACCATTATTTAAAAAACCAATTTCTGAAAGAATTAGACATTTTTTACAGTGTCTTTATAGTGAAGCTTTTTATTGGTTTTTACTTAACTGTAAATTTGAATAGATTGAATTTATTGAACCTATAACTTTTTTGAAATAATCAATAGAATACACATTTGATGACAATGAATTTTTTGAAGAAACTCGGAGAATAAATTTTTATTGCTCGGAGAAAAAGTTTTCTTCTTGGGATTCACAGTCTGTTGAGTGTGACAGGCAATGGGTTGAAATTTTTTCTCATTTTAAAACAATCACGTATCTTTGTTTGCCAGGTACGCTTTATTTACCAATAATATTTGGACCCAAGAGAAATCCCAACTTACAATGAAAACTTTGACAGCTATTTTGTTCATTAAATTTAATTTAAGAAAATATAACTGCTCAGAATTTGCTGAAAAATTTAAAAATTGAAAGATGACATTTTGCTGAAAAGAATTCTTTCTTACGAAAAATATTTGTGATTGTGAAATGCAAAGTTGTTTAATATTTTTTCCCTTACTTGGCTTCTTCCACATGCTATTCTAGATTGAATAAACTTTTATAAATATTGGTTCAAACAAGTTTTTAGAAAAACCAATTTGAATCAGCTCCGTTGGCAGGGAGAGGGAGAGACCATAAGGAGTATGAGCTCTCCTGCGCTTTGTCTTTTTTTAAAAGATTGAAATTTAGCATTTTACCCCCCCCCCTGTTTTTATTACTGATTATGACGGAGAATTTTATGCTAGTTAAGAATCGTATCAAAACATAGGTCTGAAAATCAGCAGAAAGTGCTTTAGGGCAGGGTTGAAAAGTAATGTTTTTGTCACGGAAGGAAATAGATACACTAAATTGCAAATTTAAAAAAAATAATAAAAACGCGTAGATGGTTCTGATGACATTATAGAAACTACCTATAAAACAATAGTAATTGGGATTAAAGACATTATTTGTAGAGTTCTAAAGTTTCTGCTATAGGCCTTCAAGACTTGTGTCACGGAAGGAACGATAGAAAGGCTGTAAAATTAACTTTCTACTTAAGGTTTAAATTCTATCAAACTTAATAGAGATACAGCAAAAAAAAAGTTCCTTTAAAAAGGTACAAGACCTTAAGTTAAATTTACACAAGTGTTCTAGGCAAATATTAAAAAAAAATTTTTTATTACAAATCAATTAAAGTCATTTAATGTCATGGAAGGACATGTCACGGAAGGACAAAATGTACACATTAATGAAATTATCATATAATTCTTTTTTAAGCAAACAAAAAAAAAATTTTCATAGAACTCATAGATTTTTTCATCATTGTCAATAACTTTCTTTTTCTCCTTCACCTTCTTTATTCTTTTTTCCCCATGTCAACGATTTAAAAACATCTGATGATTTTTTAAGGGTGCTGTTTAAGTATAAGTCAATTGAACTCAGATTAAATCTTCTTACATGGTGAACCTTCAAAGTTCCATGAGTGTAAATGCCATCATTTAAATTTGGTGACTAAACATCTTTTGGGTCTAAATAGATTACTATAATGTCACTCAGTCAATCAGCTATTTCCAAAAACTGTTTAGCATTTTCAACCACAACTTTAGCTGACAAAACTTCCCGGTAAACTTGGTTTTTAATAGTTCTACCAATTCCATCATGGTGTCCTTTAAAGTGACGTGCCTCACCATAACCCCAAGTCAATGTAATATTTTCAGGGTAATAAGAGAAGGACGGTTAGACAAATTGAGATCAGAACTGACCAGCACATCCATCGCTCTAGAAATGGAAAGTAGAAACTGATTGAGTTATACCCTTGCTCATGCTTATAAGCCGGTTGTTGTTTGTAAATGCAACATTGTGATCATGTTTTGTTTCATTTGATATGATTGCTACTAGAAGCTTCACCAAATTAAAATTTTTATCTAGTTTACCATTCTGAACTGTAATACTTGTATTGACGAACAAACTGCTGTGAATATAGTAAAATATTTATGCCCAAAATAAGCGCTCTGGATCTTGCGGAGTTGTTTGTTTTCGTAGTTCTTGGAAAAATTGACACGGATTATTACTTCATCTTCTTTGAGATTTGCCTTCAGCCATTTTAACTCTGAAAACTGACGGTAAATAGTATGTATGTGCATTCTCATTTTGCTACCATCAACCGTTTCTGATAAAAGGGGCATTCCACGTCAAGTGGAACCACCCATCCGACATCAAGGACTCGGATTTTGATGAAAATTGGCTCATGTATGGCTCATATGGACAGAAGAAAAACGTGTAAATTTGATTGACTTAGGTCGATTATTTCCTGAGATAGGACCTTTCAAAGTTTCGACCTTTTTAGTTGACCTTGGTTATTTAAAATGTCATAACTTTTTTTCAATTATACTTAGGAAGTTTATTTTGGTGGCACACAGAAGCTCTTGCACAGACGAACAACTTTGTGTCTTTACAAAAAAGTGATAGTTTCAATAGAAAAAAGTTATTGGTCATTTGGTCATTTGACCTTTGGTCGATGGCAAAGGTCAAAGGTCATAATTTTTTTTTATACATTGCTTTTTCTATTGTGGGTGTCTCATAAAAAAATCTTTATGGGATTCTCATAAATAGCTTTGGGATTAATATTAAAGTATAAGTAGGTTCTAAAAATTTAATATTTATCGGCCTCCTAAATGAGATATTTTGAGGTCAATTCTGTAAATAGCCTATTGTAGATATATATTATTAATTATTTACTTTTTTGCTTTTATTTTCTAGGTTGTAATTTAATTACTAGTACTATATATACATACTAAGTCAGTATTAAATTGTATGAGGCTAAAAGCTATATATATTTATATTAAAATAATCAATTCATTTCGATTGAATTAGTCGTCAAATTTGTTTTTTCTCAAGGTGTTGGAAAGGATTATAATCCTTTCCAATACATGAGAAAAAACAATATAAAACCTTAAAGGAAGTTACTTGTCGGCAGGTAGTTATGTATCTCTAAAAACTTACGACTGGAGCAAAATTATGTGATACTTGCCAAAAGAGGATCACTGGCTTATCTTCCGAAATAGAATAATGTAATGATGAAAATTCTGCAAATTGTAATACAGAGTCAGATTCTCAAGGCAGTTCCAGATCTCAAGATATTTTCAGTGACAAGGAAGATGAAAATTATCAGTGCCAGGAAGAAGAAATTTCAATTATTAATAAATCCTTGTCGTTATTTTATTTTTCTCCGGAATATAACTTTTAAGAGTTACAAACTCTTAAAAGTTATATTCCGGAGAAAAATAAAAAAGCTTAAAAAACTTGTAAAAAGGAAGCTAGATCTTTTATCACCTAATTCAGATGCTATTGCCATTGATACTTCAGAGGATGATGAATACGAAACAACTAAAAAAAAAGTTTCCAATGCATGTGCTGATGACATTGTTAAAGTGCTCCAGGATAAGTATAAATCAACACAAAGTAAGAGTGAAAATATCATAATTTTGACAATATTTAGTGCTCAATGGAGTAATCAAAAAGTGATGAGAGAATTCAATTGTTCGCATCGACTTGTACCTTAAGCAAAAGAAGTTTTAATAACCAAAAGTGTTTTATCAACTCCAAACCCAAAAAAAGGGAGATCACTACCTACACATGTGAAAGATATGGTAAGAAAAGATTAGTTTTAAGAAATTTGAAGGAAGTTTATTAATTATTTTCAGAAAAATTGACAAATAGTCAAGCAATTTTACATCCTTTTGTTTTTTATTATAAAATACGAAGAAAATTTATGTCACGGAAGTTATGTGCTGCTTTTTGAATGTAATACTCATGACACAACTGCAGTTCATCTTTTTCAGCGTAAACTAATTATTTTTTTAAAAGTGAAATTTGAAGTATTAAAAATAACATATTTTAGTGATGGCTGTGCAGCACAATACAAAAACTGCAAGAATTTAATAAATCTGTGCTATCACAAGGATGATATGGTATTCCAGCCGAATGGAATTTCTTTGCCACAAGTCATGGTAAGGGCTCTTGTGATGGAGTTAGAAGAGCTGTTGAACGTGAAGCGGCAAAAGCAAGCTTACAACGTCCATACCATGACCAAACAATGACCACTGATCAATTATATACGTTTGCTAAAGAAAATATCCATGAAATTTCCTTTGAATATCTCACTATAAATGGTTGGCAAATCGAATCCACAATATTAAACGAAAGTTTTTCAAATGCTAAACCGATTCCTGGTATCCAAAAACTTCATTGCTTTAAACCGTTATCCACGAATGAACATCAAGTACAAGATTATAGTTCCAGTTTGAATTTATCACTTTTTTGTATAGACACAAAGTTGTTCGTCTGTGCAAGAGCTCCTGTTTGCCACCAAAATCAACTTCCTAAGTATAATAGTAAAAAAGTTATGACATTTTAAATAACCAAAGTCAAGTAAAAAGGGCAAAACTTTGAAAGGTCATATCTCAGGAAATAATTGACCAAAGTCAAAAAAAATTTACATGTTTTTCTTTTGTCCATATGCCCAACATGTGAGCCAATTTTCATCGGAATTGACCAAAAAGTGGTTCCACTTGACGTGGAATGCCCCAAAAACATTGCAGCTTCTCCACCAGTAGCTTTTTCTTGAACTTTGCAAACAACCTTTTTTGAGGTTATCCATGAAATAGTAATATGAAAAAACATCAATTTTTTTTAATTCTTGACACAAATTAGATATTATGGTTCTTCCAGGACATTTTAAACAATTGCCTTTCATGCATATAAGTGACTGGACAAAGCATACACCAAGTTCCACAAGCTCCAGTGGTTCAGCTGGCAGATTTTCAACAATTCCATTTTTTTTTCTCTGATAAAATATTTTTTGTTGCCTGTAGCAAAAGTTGACCATTTTCACAAGTTTCACATCGACAATCCTCATCTGGTGTTTTACTTAGCACAATCAGGTTATTTTCAGCATTGAAAACTTCTCGTAACTGATGATAAGTGATTTTAATGTCATTTTCTTTGTTAAATAAGTATACAAGTTCTCATTATGTAAATAGCATATAATGCTTTGAACGATAGACTTTGACACCATCAGATTTCCCACAGTAAACAGTATCTTTCCTGCCTAGGAACAATAGCTTATATCTGGTTGTTCTAAAAATTAAACTAATTTTTCTTTATTTACTTGTATCATTGATGGCCTTTCAATTTTAAAAGATAGTTTTCTTCTAGAATTAAAAAAAAAATGTTGCTTTTTTTTTTTTTGGTGATGAGATAAGAGCAGATAAAACTTTAACTTGAAGTGGACTTTTTTTTGGCATAGCTGGTTTTAATTTGGCTAATGAACGATATACAACTTGATTAGTTGTTCCATCTTTGTGTACTGTTTTCAACTGAAAATAAGATAATGCTTATTCAAAGAGAAAAAATGAGTACAAATAAAGGTATTAATAAAATACATAAGGAATTATAATATAAATCATATAATGAATAACATACAAAAATCAAAATAAATGGTATAGTTTTACAATAAAAGCAAAAAATTTGTAATTAAAAAGTGCTAATTACATATAAAGTAATATCTTACCATTTTTACCTGTTTCTTTTTCAAAGCTCTGAGTATTTCTAAAACAATAATGAAGTCCTTCAAAAAAGTTAGATGCATTCTAGATCTTCCAAGTTTAATTGATTTTGTTTGTCCTTCCGTGACAATAAATAAGATTGTAGGTTGACATTAAACTTTTTCATACTTGGTTATGATTAGATTCCTTTTAAAGATAACTTTAAAGATAACTTTAATTCCTTTAAAGATGTGCATTTAATTGCGTCAATCCCTATTTGTCAGTTAATATACATCTAAAAATCAACATCTTTGAAAAATTTTCAAAACATTAGTTAAAAAAATTTGTAAAATTGTAAAAAATTTAAACGTAACAACAATCAATTTAATTTAAATAAAATTTAATTTTGAAAAAAATAAAAACCGGGTTGCGTAATTAATAAAAGATTTTATAACGATCGATTTCTAAATGAAAACTTTGGTGCAAAACGTTTTTAAAAAATGGCGAATATTAGCGTTTCTAGAGTAATTTCTTAAACACCATCATCAAATTAGAGAACTTTCCTTTGGCTTTCAGGTCTATGTTTTAGCGTGAATTTTGATCAGCTTAAAATTCTCTATCATAATCAGTAATAAAAATAGGGTTAGAGATGTAAATTAGCTTTTTGAATAAATTATTATGACATATATTAAAATATTTTATTTGTACAGCACCATAGAAAAGGCAAGGCAAAACCATCCTTAAAAATCTATCAATATTAAGTGATTGTTATACGCTAAAAAAACGCCCTTGGGCGCCTTCTATTTTTATTTTGGCACCTTTTGAAAAAGTGCTCCCCCTTAAAAAGAAAATTCTGGCTTCCGAACCGATTTAAATACCATTTATTTATATATTTATATATACCAAATTTATTCCTTGTAGGCGTCTGGCATTTTTTAGATATGGTCTACTTTGACTGGCATTTTTTAGATTTGACTACTTTACTTGACTGCTTAATGAAAGATCTGCAACAGTTAAAATTGCATGCATACACATTGTTTTATATGTGTATTTATTCACTTAAAACTTAATTTTCTTTTTATTAAACTTGCAAATTTCAATCTTTTAATTTTATCAATTGTTATTGATTTTTTTAATCTTCCACATAATTTTTTACCCATTAGGGGCCATCCATAAAGTATGTAGGCAGGTATGGGGAAGGGGGGTTTCCAGAAAGCGTGCGAACGCGTACAAGGAAGGGGGAGGCAGGGGAGGGAGTGGTATTAAAGACAGTAAGTACGTTCTCTCCTAAACTTAATTTTTATTTTTTTTAAAACATTGAATTTCACGTGTGTAACAAATCAGAATTGTGTTTTTTTTCTAAGATTAGTCACAATTTTTTTTAATTTCTTTATAAACAATGAGGAGAGAAAAAAGAAATCGAGTTAATTTTGAAAAAAAATAATGCGTACGTACGCGGAGGAGGGGGGGATTTGAGTGGTGAGTGGAGTGAGGGCTGGAGTGTGCTTGTAAACCACAGACAATTTGCAACCTTTAAGTCACAAGAAATGAAGAAGTTTGTAGAGTTGGCTTGAATCAATGAAAGCAATTGTCTGATATTTTCATATGTTTCTGACATTTCTTTTGCAACTGCAACCTAAAGCTGTCATTTAACTCCACTATCCTTGGCTTGTGGTGCTGTGAGCGATCGCTTGCTTGGGGGAGAGTGACTGATACCACTTGTGTCAATTATTCCCAGACTGACTTTCAAGAATCTACCTCCACTGTCTATTCCAAGCTTGACAAGTTGTCAGAGAATGATTGTCGAGACTGCTGAACTTCATTCAAAGGCTTTTTCAGGTCATTGCAATGAACAACAGTTTTTGACTTTTTGGTGTTTAAAGCTTTTTTGGTTGACATATCAATGTCAGTTTGTGTATAATGATCTAATCAGATCATTTCACACAAACTGACATTGATGTGTCAGCACTCACCCCTGCACATGGTGTACTGCTGATTGTCAACATCTTTCATTTCCTGGGCAGCTTAGGACTTTTGGCTCTATCAGAAAGATGTTTAGAGACTTTGAATCTGCAGGACTGGACTTGAAAAAGGCAAAGTTTTACAAGAATGTCATTCATATGCCTTTGACTAATCTTCCTGACCAAAAGCTTGTTTTTGATCTCATACCTCCCATGGAGCTACACCTGTTGCTTGGGGTTGTCAATCACTTGTTTATGGCCTTAAGAGACATTTGGCCCAAAGCTGATGATTGGCAAAGACTCCTAAACATTCAACCACAACTCCATCATGGATATCAATTTGCTGGCAATGAATGCCACAAGCTTTTGAAGAATGTTAATCTCCTTTAAAAACTAGCAGAAACTGACTGTGTATTCCAAGCTATTGGTATCCTTGATGCCCTTCAAAAATTTAGAGTAGTTGTAACTTCCTGCTTTGGACAAGAGCTTGATCCACACTATGCATTTAAAATTGATGCATTTCAAACTTCATATCTGGCTTTGTCAAATGTTTCAGTGACGCCCAAGGTACATACAGTCTTCTTTCACATCAAAGAATTCATTGAAATGAAGCACACTGCACTTGGACCTTACAGTGGGCAGTCAATAGAAGTTCTTCACCACTCATTTACTGAACACTGGAAAAGATACAAAAGAGACGCAAGTAATCTCCTAACTATGGTAGCAAATTGAAGACGTGCATTGTGCACTACAATAGCAAACAAATGTAAAACCAACGAGACCAGAATTCATTTGTTCAATATCTTTTCAGAATAAGTAATTAGTCTAATCAGAAGATTTAGCATTACTTCTTTATTTTTATAGAGTTTTTCAAATTAAATTTGCTGTAAAAATGCAAAAAAAATGTGTGCTGTCATTTCTGTGTCATGTGCTTATAGAATAAAATTTCAATCGCAACTCTTTTTCTTGGACGCAATTCGTTGATTTCAGTTTTTACATTTTTGGAATCAGGAATGTGTGTACTTTCATCCCTCCAAAGGATTTTTTTGGAAAAAGCGGGTTGAATTTTTTTCTAAATTTTGTAACGGTGACACTGGAGGCATAATTACTTTAATGATAATGCAGACAAAATTTAAGATAATTTTTTTTAAACATTTTATACCGTGTATAACGCTAATTTTCTTATCATTGTAAAAACATTAAATCCAAAAAATATAAACAACCCATGGGTGACCAGGGGATTTATAATATCATCAAAAATAAAACAGAATCTTTATGTAAAATATCTTAAAACAAAATCAAATGAAAAAATAAACAAAAGAATACAAATGCCTATTTGAAAAAGTTCGTAAAAACTTGAAAAAAACTTACTACTCAAGACTCATAGATAAATTCAAAAATAACTCAAAACGCGCTTGACAAATTATGAATGAAATTAATGGTTGACAAAATTGATGCTCAAGTTCCCTCCCCCAAACGAATATAGTTGATAACAAACTATATGCGAATCAAGAGCTATAGCTCATGGAATTAATAAATTCTTTGTTGATATCGGTCCCAAACTAGCAAACAAAATTCCTTATACAAATGCTACATTTAGAGATTTTTTAGTACAAGTGGATTGCACTAGTTCCAACGAATTATCTTCTGAACTATCTTTTCAAGAGTTTAAAAAAGCTTTCAAAACACTTTAAAAAAATAAATCAATGGGAGCAGATGACATAAATGGTAATATAGTCATAGAATATTTTAAATACTTAAAAGATACCCTATTTAAGGTTTATGGAGCATCTATACGTCAAGGAGTTTTTCCTGAACAACTAAAAATTGCTAAGGTTACTCCAATTTTAAAGGAAGGTGATCAAACAATTATCAATAATTATCGCCCTATCTCTGTCCTCTCCACATTTTCAAAAACACTAAAACGTATTATGTACAATAGATTATACAACTATCTTCATTCTAATAATTTTTTATACAACTATCAATTCGGCTTTAAAAGAAATAATTCCACAGAACATGCAGTTTTCCAATTTGTACGTGAAATCTTTAATTCTTTTGAAAAGTCTAAATATGCATTAGGTGTTTTCATCGACCTTTCGAAAGCATTCGATACTGACGATCATGAAATTTTACTACAAAAGCTGAAATATTATAGAGTAAACTGCAAAGTTATAAAATGGTTCAAAAGTTATTTATCTAACCGTAAACAATTTGTTTTCAGCAATAATGATCATCCAAATAAATTTCTAAATATTTCATGTGGCGTTCCACAAGGTTCCATTTTGGGACCACTATTGTTCTTGATTTATATAAACGATCTAAATAAAAAAAATGAGTATCATGTTTGCCAATGACATTAACTTGTTCTTTTCCGATAAAAACATTTACAAACTCTTCTATACTATAAATGATAAACTTAAAACTATATCCAAATGGTTTAAATGCAACAAATTAACTCTTAACATTAAAAAAACAAATTGGGTTCTTTTCCGCCCAGCCTCTAAAAAAGCTCATTTACCCGAAGTTTGCCTAAAATTTTTATTGATGGTGTTGGAATAAAGACATAATGTAACAAAGTTCTTAGGTGTTTTTCTTGATAAAAACATCACATGGAAAACGCATATCGATTATATTAGTACAAAAATTTCTAAAAATATTGGAATTTTATACCAGAACCAGAACATATTTATATTAAAAAAGTCTAACTCAACTTTACTACTCTTTAATTCATAGTTATTTATATTATGCTAATGGGGAAGCACTGAAAAAAGTAAGTTAAAATGCCTTTATCACCTTCAGAAACATGCGATCCGTTTAATAAATTTTGCGGATCGATACTCATTCCAAACCACTTTTTATTGAAATGAAAGTTCTCAATATTTATGAGCTTAATGTTTTTAATGTTTTGTGCTTTATGTATATGTGGGAAAATAATATATCTTTACCCGTTTTTAAAGATCTCTTTTGTTTGAAACCAATAAATAAATATATACATAGAAACAATAATTTTATACATGAGCACTTTTGTCGAACCAGGTTTAATCAGTTTTGTATTGCATATCGCGCACCCTATCTTTGGAATTGTTTTGTCCAAGCATTTTACTTTTCCCATTTTCAAATATAAACTGAAAAATTTAATTATCTTAATGGATGATGTAGTCAGGTTTTTTTAATTGTAATTTTATATTTTCTTTATAACTTTTATTGTTAATTACGTTTTATTTTGTTAATTATGTTTTTATGTAGTTTATATAGGCACACTTGTAAAAGGTTCTGATGATAAGATCAGTTACAATCTTCTTTAAGAAACTTGTTTGTGTTTGTGAAAGTAATTTATTTACTACGACAACAAATGTAAACTTAAAAAAAAAAAAAAAAAAAGGTTTGTACAAGGGGGAAGGGGGGATTCTAAATCAGTGGTTTTACTGCGTACGTACTTTATGGATGCCCCTTTACCAAGCTCTTCTTTATACACCTATAATTATTTTTATTCTTAAATACCAACTTAAAATACTTAAAAAGTATTTATACATAAACACAATAATCATAAATCCCCCCATCCCCCCTCCTACTTTTTTTCTAAAGGACCTTTTTTTTAAAAAAAAAACTAGATATAGAGGACTTTTTTTAAAAAATTGACGATTGTGCCCCTCCACTTCGAAACCCGTATCGTCGGCCCTCATAATAAAAATTTAGATACAATCTGTAGTGTATTTATGTTGTTGTGTGGCATGTTGTTGTTGACATTTTCAAAAAGTTTATTATTTGAGCTTTCCCAGATGGAAGCGCTTTGAATAATTAATCCTTCACAAACTCAGATTTCGGTCGATACTTTTTTCCAGTGAGCAAATACAGGTTTCACGTCTTTTGTAAAATCAAGACCCAAATTATTTAAATTTATTTAAACTATCATCTAAATTTATTTAAACCATTTATTATTTAAACTTATTTTCTTATAATTAAATTACGACAGATTAGGTTTATTATATTAAATAATTATTTTTAATATATTATAGCAAAAGTTGTTATAACTTATACACTATTAAATATGAATTCGATATTCGAGCACTATTATTTATTAGTATTACATTCGGGTCAGAATTTATAAAAAACGCGAAACCTGGATTTGCTCACTGGAAAAAAGTTTCAACTCTCAGATTAATCATAGAAAATTAGCCTATAAGAAAATGTTCAAGCCATGTTCAAGTGAGAAGTAAGCAGTATTTGCTAGTGTACGTGTCATTTCTCTGACTTTTTGAAGGATTCTTGGAGTTTTATCTTTTAAATTTAATACAGCTGTTTTGAGACGTCTGTCTTTTTAATCTTATTGGTAGGCTCGCTCTATTTTAACATTAGATTAAATTTATTTGTTTTCATAAAAAGATTTTTAGCAATAGTAGTTCAGTTATTAAATTTTTTTTTCTCAGTTGACCTTTTGCCGTTATACTGTAAATTATAACGAAATATTGAAAGATTATAAATTTCCTTTTTTCTATATTTTTTTTAAAAAGTTAGCAGTTATTTGCGTTTGAGATGTTGAATTTATCAGGGTGATAAAATAGAAAGTTAATTCATTTTCAACAAGTTTTACTTTTTGTCTATCTGGGCTTTACTCATAGAGAAATTGGCCATAAATTCGTAGTAACACTGAATTTTGCAAAGTCATGCTCAATGAAAATAGCAGAAAAATTGGTCAGCCGATCAAGGCATCGAACATAAACAAATCTGTATAAGGTCCAAAGTGTAAACAAACCATAAGCATCGAACATAAACAAAACTGGTAATTTCGTATGCACCCAACAAGCTTTTTTCTTAACGCAGTTTTCATAAAAAATAATTTCTCCGATTTTTCTTGAGCAAATTATTTTGGATGTTTTTGATTAAGTGGACAAGGTCAAACAACAAAAACGTTGCATCGGTACTTAGACCAAGGTCCTTCAGGAAATGCGTCAAATTTTTAAAAGAAAGTTTTGTTATTTTTGTCACAATAAGTTGCCTTTTTTTGTTATTTGACTTTCTTTTTCTTTACTTATTTATTTTAGGTACCCGAAGAAATCCTTTCGGATTATCATAGGAAACCGTGGAAATTTTTTTGAAAGGAAGTTCACACCACCTTCCTTACCGACGTTATAAAACCTGCCCAGAGGTGGCGTTGAACCACAGATCTTTAGTATCACAGATCTTTAGTATAGAGGCGATAGTATCACAGATCTTTAGTATAGTATCACAGATCTTTAGTATAGAGGCGAGTGCGCTAACCACGGCTGCTGTTACTGCCTCTACAGTTAAATGAGTTTAACCACGTAAAAATTTAGAAATTAATTTGTTTACAGGTAACATTTTGACAAGACGTTAAGGTCCACCAAACATACAAGTTATCTTAACCTTCCGAAAATAGCACCTACGCAGAGCAACACCATTTTTTAAATATGTACATATTTAAAATTAAGTAAGGTCAAAGTGCCTATACTTTGACCTTATTTAATTTACAAAGAACTTCTTTCAATAAACAACTATCATCAGATTTCGATGCTTGTGAAGAAATGCGTGTTAATGTATTAATGATAGATTAAAATAGTTATGCAATTTTTTTTAAGTGTATGAGGAATGTTTGGGTCAAACTGATGGTTAGTTTTGTGGTCGTTCTCTTTCTTTTACTTTAATTTTAGGCCAAATAATTCATGAACATCAGAACACCAATAAGTTTTCTTAAAATAAAGCCGTAAACACAACATTTTTTCACCATTTTTAAAACAGACTAAATAAAGAAGAAGAATGAAGGAACCAAAAAAGCATTTTTTTTTTAAATTTTTTTAAGACCACCCGCGTTGATTTTTTGAATTTTTTGATATTTTAGAAGTTATAATTGACTCAACATTTCGTTACTTAGTGAGCACCATGATTCATATCAAAACTATTAGCATGAAAATGTAGAAATTATTAAAACTTTTATTGATAATTTGGGTCCGTTATAAAATGCAAGTATTATTATAATAAATCGCAATTTATCTTAAAGCGCAATATTAGGCCGGGTGAATAAAAAAAAACAATTGCTTTTACTCAGTAATGGGTCAGCTTTACATGAATAAAAACTTCTGGAGTTTTGTACAAATTTTTATTCATGTAAAGTTAACAGTAACTATAACTCAGTAATTGCTCAGCTTTACGTGAGAAAAAATTTATAAAAAATTTGTTAAATTTTTATTCACGTAAAGCTGACCAATTATCAAGTTTAAGTGATCGTTTTTCACCCGCAACCGTATTCACATCTCTCCGTTAAGCTTAACGGAGCTTTTGTCTAAAATTTCATTACAATATTTCTAAGTAAAAAAACGACGAAAATTTCTATAAATTCGTTGAAATAAAAATAATACCAAAATAAAACATTTATGTTTAAAAGATTATATTTTTAAAGAATTTTTTTATTAATGTAGTTAATAATAAGTTTTTGACTAACCTCTGTTTAGGAGGGTTTAACGGAGAAATAAGAATACGGCTGCCGGCCTATTATCATAAATCACTTTTTTAAAGCGGACCAAATCTAAAAATTACAAAATAAAATTAAAACTGCACGCCCTAAGGAAGTGTTAGATGCCAATGTCGCCGCAATTTTAAAACAATCTGTCCAATTATGGAATTTAAAGGAACAAAGACTTATATTTAGAACTTTGATGGAAGAAAACATTCCAAGAACAGTACAAGAACACACATAGCATTTTCTTTATTTGTTTTTTTTTACCTATAATTTATGTAATTATTGGGTGTTTAATAGAATATATATATATATATATATATATATATATATATATATATATATATATATATATATATATATATATATATATATATATATATATATATATATATATATATATATATATATATATATATATATATATATATATATATATATATATATATATATATATATATATATATATATATATATATATATAAACAATTATAAACTTCAACAAAAGTTTCTAAAGCAAATATTGATAGAAGATTATATCAAAGTTATTTCAAATTTTTTTTTTAATTTTCCATTGACGCGGTACTGGAAAATTGTTAAAAACACATAATGGCAGACTTAAAAGGTTGCGAAAAAAATGATCCGGAAGCTTTGACAAATGAACAGCAAATAAAGTTAGACTCTTTTAAGGTAAATAAAATTTAATTGTTTATTTTATTTGTATTCGACTGCTTTTTTCACTAAAAGGTTTTTTAAAATAAGCTAAAAGTAATTTAAAAGTTAATTTTAAGGTAGTTTTGATAATTCTTTTTTGTATCTTTGTGTGACTTGTATAATATACTATTTGTGCTAAAACTACCACTTCTACTAAATGTATTTCAAAAGATAGGTCTATGAGTGGAGTACAAATTTATATTGGTCTCTAGTCTTTATTTTGTTTTTATTTTTATTAAATGAGATCGCAATCAAATACGAGAGGTGTTTCTACTAATTAGTATTACTTTTACTATTTTTATATTGATTATCTCTATAATTCTTTTAAATGCATTATATAAAATTATATGGTAATTTCATTTTATATAATGCATTTAAAAGGGCTATAGAGATATGATTGACAATATTTCTGGTGATAGTGATGGTAATAGCTTGTTTAATAGTATAATCAGTAAAATTAACAAATTAATAAAAATTTGCAATTAGCTAAATCCCAACAAAAAAATTTTAACGCTTTCGCACAGCAAGCTTTTATAAAACAACAAATTAAAACTAATGTTTCTTTATAAGGTGCTTTAAGCTAACTAATTAAGTATCTATATAAAATAAAGATGATTGGTGTTTAAGAACTATTTGATTTCTTCTCTTAATAGATGTGACTGTTATTTTGAAGGCGAGTTTGTTGGCTCAAGTAGTTTTCAAATTTTGAAAATTTCAAATTTAAATTCTGAATAGTTATAATTATGCTATGCTTCTGAAAAAATTCACAGTTGATACTTGATACTAGATTAATTTTACTGGGGTATAATGGCTTTTGATTGTATTTTTTGAATAGAAATAACAATCTGTAAATATATGTTGTTCAAAAACAACTTTGCACAGTTATGATATAAAAGTAGTATAATTTTAGATAATGGCTTTTGGCGTAGCAACATTTATTGTTAAAAAGAATTTTAAAAGTTATGATGGTTATAGCATATTGGCATTTGTTATTTAAATGTTTTGTTAGTAGATGTTATTCAATTTTATTATTTTATTAGTAAATTATGTTTTTTACAGGGACATTTATCTAAATAGTTAAGAAATGTTATTAGATGCCACATTTGTAGTTTTCTTTGTTTATTGTACTATTTTGTTTATTATATTATATTGTTATATTACTTTAAATAATGTTTTAAAGAAGTATAATAACAACCATAAAGTTTTATGGTAATTTATGCAAACACAGAGGTCAAAATAATGACAAATTGTTAAAATTCACCTATACTTAAAGCTGTTTTACAAAACTGCAAGAAAATTCCAGAAGAGGAAAATCACTCCATTGATAAACAAATTTTACCAACTAAAAGTTGATCATTGTTAAGGCAGTACCTCCCAAATAAAGCAAATAAATGGGGGATAAAAGTTAGGGCTAGATGCTGCATTTCTGAAATAGTGTGTGATTTTGAAGTGTATTGTGGAGCAGACAAATTTAAAATTGATAAAATTCCTAGATTTTTTCTGGGTGGATATGTAGTATAACTCAAAGTTTACCTAGTGGTGTAAATCAAAAGATGTTTTGTGATTATTTTTCATTAATAAATTTAATGCTGAAGCTCAAGAAAGATAGTTTATGGGCATTTGGAACTATTTAAGAAGATTGGTTAATGGAAGCTAAAAATTGTTTAAAAAATGATAAAGACCTGAAAAAGGAGGGAAGAGGGAGTTTTGATCTTTTTGTGGTTACTAATTCTGGAATATGCATTGTTAAATGGTATGACAATAACATTTTTTAGTTAATTTCAAACTTTGTTGGATGTGAAATTGGAAATTAAGCTTGCAGGTGGTCAAAAAAGAGAACAAGTTTATTGCAACTAGTTGACTAAAAGTTGTCAAAGTTTATTGCAACTAGTTGACTAAAATTTGTTTATATACATACTTTCAGTCACCTAATTGCTTGATGAACTTTTACCTAAAAAGCACGAAATGAACTATTATTTGCATATCTTTTAAAAAAGTTCACCATTGAAAAAAGTTCGCCATTGAAAAGTTGATTTAGCATAAGTACTACTATATATTCAAATGTATTTAGAATGTCATAGTCATGTAATGTAATAAATTTTCAATCCAACAATGACTCAGACCATTGACCTTGCTCTTGCTTGTTGCATAGGAATAGAAGGTGCAATTTGTCTTTATTTTTGCACGACGAATACATTTTCCCACGCATTGACCACTTTTGGAGATCTGTAGTATGGATGGCTCTCGCTCCCAGTGATTTTTCAAAGAGCTTAAAGTCTTTTTGTATGTATTCAGTACTTCAGCCTAGTTATTAAAGTCATTTTAGTTGTACAGCTGGTCTATAAATTGACTCTCTGCATAACTGTTCTTGTTGAAAGAATTAAAATAAAGGCCAGGATCGCTAGTATAGCTCTGGAATTCCACCTCACATTGCTGATGTTGGGTAATTTCTGAAACCTGATCAATAGAAAATGTCCCTTTTTATCTCACTCAAGTCCCTTTTTCATCTCACTCAAGTGAGATGAAAAAGGGACTTGAGTGAGTTGAAGGCATTCTGCACTTTTCTTCCAGTGAATATTCTTCCGAAGGGACTATTCTTCGTCTTTAATGAGAGTCTTCAAATTTTACCAGATTATTGGTCCAGACATCCTTGTTCTTCTGAATGCTACTATTGCTAGACTTGTACGTCACCATGTGTTACTTCTGTAATAACTATAAAATTAGATAAGCAGCTATATATATACACACAGTCTAAATTGTTCTAGAATATTCTAAATTGTTCCAGAATGTTCTAAATTGTTTTTGAATATTCTAAATTGCTCTAGAATATTCTAAATTGTTCCAGAATGTTCTAAATTGTTCCAGAATGTTCTAAAGTCATCTGAAATATTCTGGAATTTTCCAAAATGTTCTAAAGCTCTAAACACTTCTAATCTATACAAGTTTTAAATGATTCTCAGCAAATCCACACACGTATTAGTAGTAACAAGATTATATAAATGACGATTCGTAATTTTAATTGTGGGGTGACCTCTATTTACAACCTAGAGGAATTGAACATGTTTTCAATGTTTTCTAACAAAAGTTCATCGATTTATGACACAGGAAATTATATATTTTTTAAAAAGTCAAAAAGTCATAACCCCTGTGTTAGTATTGTAAAAGTTCTATTTTTTTTTTTTTTTTTTCTAATTTGAGTTAAAAACAAGCAGATTTTTTTTTTTTTTTAATATTGCATCATAATTGGTGTATGAAAGGTTTAATTACAAATTTAAGTTTTAAACCTAGGATCACAAAAGATGGTTACACTTGAAATTAAATAAGAAAAACTTGAAATAACAATTAAAAGAATCTGAAATTCTTACATAATTAGTTTATTGGTCTTAAATTAAATCGGTCTAATGCAATGTTCATCTTAGGGATAAAAGATTTATTTTGTAAAATCTCTCTCTATTATTAATATACCACCTATACATACATAACACATTATTATACATGCATACATTATTATACCACATTATTCTACTCCCATCATTATATAATATTATCTCCATTACTATTACACTATAAACATTTTAATTTAAGAACTTTAGATAGTAGATCGACCAAAACATTAAATTTAAAAACTTTATAAAAATAAAAAGTCTTTTTATATACATTCACATTAACAATAAGGTTCTATCTATATTTACAGAATGGTTTACTTTAATAAGTAAACAATTCTGTATAGATAGATGCCCAATCTACATGGTTGCCACAAAGAGGTCGACTATGTTTTCAAACCTTTTACACAAAATTGTTGATCTTCCTTTATATGCTATGCATTATTACTTGAGGTCTTCAACTGTTTTCACTGTGTTTTTAACTGTTCTATGAACCTAAAAAAAAATTCAAAACTCAATATATATATATATATATATATATATATATATATATATATATATATATATATATATATATATATATATATTTTTTTTTTAAACATCTTCGCTTCCAACAAGGCTGCAAGCAGCCACTAATTAAAGTTGGAAGTTACTGTAAGAGAAAAGATGAAGATTGTAGAGCAAGATAACGATTGACGGACGATTTAAAAGATTGCAAATTATATAAATCAGGAAAGCAAGATGAAGGAAGCGAATTCCAAAGAGCTGATGTTCGAGGAAAAAAACTAGACGAATAAGCGTTTTTGGAGCACTTAGGAACAGTCACAGAAAAAGGATGACACTTAATTGAATGACGAGTAACACGAGAATGAATTTTAGTCGATGGCACAAGAGACGCTAGCTCTTTCGAGCAGTGCCCATTATAGTATTTGTAGAAAAGAGAAAGAGAAGCAACATTACGACGATGTGATAATGGTTGAAGGTTGGCTGCAAGAGCAGGTCCAACTATGTTTACAATGCGTTTTTGCACCTTGTCTAAAAGAGAAAGGGCATCATTAGAAGATCCGCCCCAGATATGGCAACAGTATTCCATACAAGGCCGGATTTGAGATTTATAGAGGTAGAGAATAGAATCCAGAGTAAGAAAGTGGCGAGCTCGATAAAGAGATGCAACCTTAGCAGATGCTAATTTTGCAACCGATTTGATATATGGTTTCCAAGAAAGATTGGAAGTAAGAGTTAATCCTAGAAGATGAAGAGTAGGTGACTCATCGAGTACATCACCGTTCATAAATATAGGAAGATCTAAATTATTGCGATAACGATTGGCTGAAAAAAATTGAGTTTTATCTGAATTAAAGTTCACCAGCCACTGTGAGCCCCATGCTGTAGCAGAAGTGAGATTCTTTTCAAGCTCAAATGCCCCCTCCAAGCAATCAGAGGGTGTTGGTTTCTTATCACGACAAGAATAAATGGTAGTATCATCAGCAAACAATGCCACCTTAGATGTGAGAATATCTGGAAGATCGTTGATGTAAATTAAAAAGAGTATAGGGCCAAGGATAGAACCTTGAGGAACCCCTGAAGTTACAGAATAAGAAGAAGAGTGTTGTCCATCGAGGACAACTTTTATGCTACGATTGGAAAGGAAGGATTCAATGATCTTAAAGATGTTGTCGGATACACCATAAGAAGAAAGCTTATGGAGAAGACCAGCATGCCAAACTTTATCAAACACTTTTGAAATGTCAAGAGCGATGGCCTTAACCTCTCCACCTTCATCTAATGCACGATAAAACCTGTCAGTTATTACTGTTAGCAAATCAGCTGTAGAACGAGAAGATCGAAATCCATATTGATGGTCAGAAAGTAAGTTATTAGATTCAAGATGAGAAATTAAGTGTTTGTTAATTAAAGATTCAAAAACCTTGCTTATGATAGGAAGAAGACTTATGGGACGGTAGTTAGACGAATCAGATCGCTCCCCAGAATTTTTGAAGATAGGGATAACAGATGCGGCTTTCCAGCAGGCTGGAAAACAAGACTCTGATAAGCACTTGTTGAATAGTTTTGAGAGTATAGACGACAGCTCTGGAGAACACTTCTGCAAGACAATAACAGGTATGTTGTCTGGGCCACAAGCTGTAGAAGAGTCTAGACAGGAAATCACTTTAGATACAGATGCTGAAGTGATATGAATGTCAAGCAATGAATCAACCTGTTTGTTGGCAATACCAGGTAGAACGCAATTAGTGGAATCAAGAGATGATATTGATGAAAAGTTTTTAGCAAACAGTTCGGCTTTGTCTTTAGGTGAGGTGACAAAGTCTGAACCATACAAGAGAGGTGGAATTATAGATTTGCCCTTATTATTGATATTATTAAAGATTCTCCAGAAGTCACGAGAGCCTAATTTTTGAGATGAGATACGAGATTTCATGACCTGAGAATAGCAGGTTTTGGCGTTAGACAAAACCTTTTTATAGTTGTTTCTAGCAGTAATGAAAAGACGTCTGTTTTCTGGAGAATTGTTTTGCTGATAAATATAAAAGTAACGGTTTCGATTGGCAATCGCAGCAGCACAGTGTGAGGAAAACCATGGAGGAGAGTGAGGCTTGACCTGGAATCGTCGAGAGGGAATAAAAGATTCCATGCCAGCCTGAATCCACGAAGTTATATAAGAAGCACATTTGTTGACAGGAAGTTGAAAGATTTCTACCCAAGGGCCATCACGAAGAAAATCACGGAAAGAATCCCAGTCAGCTTTACTGTAGTTGTAAGAGGTTCGATAGTAGGGGTATTCAGGTGATGAAGAATGAGAGAATGAGATATTAGTTTTAAAGAGATCAAACTGTGATCAGAAGCACCTAAGGGTGAATGTGGAGAAACTGAGCACTGACTAGGATCAGAAACAAGACATAAGTCGAGTAGAGAAGGTAAATGATTAGGGTTGTCAGGAAAGCGAGTTGGAAAGTTGACTATTTGAGTTAGGGATTGAGAAAGGCAAAAGTTGTGGGCTTTAATGCCTGCAGAGTCACTGACACTAGAGCCAAGCCATTCAGAGTGGTGAGCATTAAAGTCACCGACAACAACTATATTAGCTGATGGATAAAGAGAGAGGGCTTGGTCAATATGATCAGAAATAACATCAAAAAGTGTACAGTCTTGAGATGAAGGAGATCGATATAGAACAAAGAGAAAGGCAATAGCGTGAAGTGGTGCTAAACGAAAGCACATGAAAGAATAGTCTGTGGATTCAAACCTAGTTTCACGACAAACAGGTGAATTCTTACGAATGTAAATGCCCAGGCCAAGCATGTGGCTATTGGAGTCTTTATGAATCAGAGGAAGATAACCATCAACACTAAGATCACAAGATGAGACAGCCGAACTCAAATTAGTCTCACAAAGAGCAAGTAGGTCTGGTGAACTTTGCAAGAGATAAGACTCAACAGAAGAAAAGTTACTTCGAAGACCACGAATATTAGTGAATGATAGGTTTAGAGAACTTGGTGATGATGATGGTTTTTTGTGTTTTATAGTTTTTGGTACTTTATTCATTTTTAAATTAGATTGAAGAACTTGACTCAAAGCATAGATAGTACTCAGAACACCGTTTAATAGCCCAAGCAATTGCCTCATTACTACTAATAAACCCTAAGCCGTAACAAAGGGCTCTAAATGTGGCCTCCGCAATGCACACCAAAAGTACAAACAGGGACACCATCCATGCGCAACATGGCACTGTTAATACTTTGATATTTTTCAGCTGTTGATGGAATCAGCCTCTCTGAGAGCTACCACAGAGTTCGGGAAACCTGACTACCAGCCGGCCTCAGAACCATAAAACTGAGTTTTAGAGCTGTACCCTCATAAGGAGATAATAGAATGAGTTGCCTAGTCATAAAAACAGTGACACAAGCAAACCCATGCATTGAGTCAAGAAGATCCAGCATTCAACATCCTAAACTGGAAACAATGTATTAAAAATTCATCTGCGGCCTAATAGATGAAGAAGGGGTGCGAGGCTGGTCAACAGATAGAATCTGTTTACCCCTTAAGTCTTTGCCTAGGAGGCCTTCTACAAGACAGTAGCTGGGTGCATTTAACATCTGCCCAAGATGAGTATTTTTATCGAGACACCATCTCTAGCCTTTACTCAACCAAGAGCCCCAAGGCAGGGGGTGTTTTAAATCGGAGTTGGCATCTCCTAGCCTTTGCCTAAAAAGGCGTATCCTACAAGGCAGCAGGACATGAAGCAGATTGTACTGGGTTACATGTTACCATATATATATATATATATATATATATATATATATATATATATATATATATATATATATATATATATATATATATATATATATATATATATATATATATATATATACAAATATATATATATATATATATATATTTATATATATTTATATAATATATAAAAGCAATATGCATACTTTTATGATTTTCTTAAAAAACATTTATAACAAAAAATTTTTTTTATCATATTTTAGGCTACCTGAATAAATTAAATATATATATTTTGATCATTTTGTTTTTTTTTTTGCGTAATAATATCACTACAGTTTAAAAATAAACAATAATTTTCAAAACGCTATACTTTAGCTAATTACTAGAGATAATTGATGGCTGCCATTTCTCATCGAACATTTATTAAATATGAGAAGTTTAATATTTCACTTGAGGTACTGACAAGCAATTTATTTTGTTAAAAATATCTGCATGAACTTGACAAATTTGTGACTACATTTAAATGATTGCTGTGACTCTATGATACATAGTGCAATCCTGTAACTTTCTGGAAAGCTTTACTAATGTTTAAAACATTGTTTTAAAAAGTGTAAATAATGCTGAATATATATATATATATATATATATGTATATATATATATATATATATATATATATATATATATATATATATATATATATATATATATATATATATATATATATATATATATATATATATATATATGAACCCCATGTTATGTTCCACTATATATAAAAATAATTCAGGCCAGCGATATTGGACAATATCACTGAGCCTGAATTATTGATGAGCGATATTGGACAATATTTAAAGGTTGCTCAAAAAGTTTTTAAATTTTAAAGACATTTTTTACAAATTGGCATCCATTAAAGTCTGCATAAAATCTTAAAAAACCGATTAATTAAATTATATATACATAGTTTAAATAAAATATAATTATATATATATATATGTGTGTGTGTGTGTGTGTGTGTGTGTGTGTGTGTGTGTGTGTGTGTGTGTGTGTGTGTGTGTGTGTGTGTGTGTGTGTAAATATATATATATATATGTGTATATATATATATTTATATTTAAATATATATATATATATATATATATTTATATTTAAATATATATATATATATATATATATATATTTATATTTATATTTAAATATAATATATATATATATATATATATATATATATATATATATATATATATATATATATATATATAGGGCTCAATTTAATTTTTTAAAAAGTTCTGGACAAAATGTCTGATTAAAACTTGTTTGGACTTGGGTCGGACAGAGTCCAATCAAATTTTTAAAATGTGATTTTTTTGGTTTTACAGAACTGAGTTATGCTATCGAAATCTTTGTCATGTTATTCAGTTTATTTAACATTAGTCTAGTGAAGTTGTAGTTTCTTTCCTTATTATTTAGAGAATTTCATTGCAGATTAGTGTTTGTTATTAAAATAATTTTAATTTAATATTGTATGTTTTTTTAGATAGACTAAATTTTCACGTTGTAACTGACGACACTTTTTTTTCTTTACAATTTGATGACGGCTGTTTTGATGTTTTAACAATTTAAAAAATCGTCACGTTACAAATAACTTTAACTATTGATCTTTTTTTTTTTTTTAGTTTAGTTTTTTTTTTTTAAACATTGATCTTTTTCTTTTTTTATGATAAATTTAAATATTTGAACCTAATTCTCCATGTCTTTCTTAAAACCTTTTTAAAGATTAACTTTTTAAGTTACTAGAAATTATAAATAAGTTAAAAGTTAAATTAAATTTTCTCATGATTTAATTGCTTTATTTTTTTTGTTTTTGTTTCTATTCTTACAAGAATTGTTTAAAAGTTTTTTTTCAACTGGACTTAATAAGCATTACAAAAGCATGAAATGATTAGAAATTACGATTTTAAAAAGATTATTTTACTTTTTTTCAACAATTTTTTTTTTTAACTTTTTGAAAAAAATATTTTTACAACTTCAAAATATTATATTTTTTTCTTTTCAATAATTTAATTTCGCTTTTCAATAACTTAAATAAAATTAGTTCATTTATATATCAATAATCATCAATTAATAAAAGTAATTTGTAAAAGCGTTTTGCATAACTTTAATTAAACATTTAAAAGATAAGTTTTAGAGTAATTTTTTTCAAATGCAATTAAAAATGTTACAAAAAGTAATTTTAACTTTGAGTTTTTATAGTTTTATTTTAAAGCTATTTAATTTAATATTAATAAAGCGTGGTCAGGAATAGCATTCAATTGCACGCTGTTCCTATCCAAGCTTGATTTTGTAGAATTTAATTCCCATCGACCAAAATGTCCGATTACTTTGTAAATTGATCGGGCAATCTGAGGTTTTAGCCAGACAATGTCTGACTGTTAAATTGAGCCCTGATATATATATATATATGTATATATATATATATATATATATATATATATATATATATATATATATATATATATATATATATATATATATATATATAATTATATTTTATTTAAACTATGTATATATAATTTAATTGGTTTAATAGTTTCGGTTTTTTAAGATTTTATGCAGACTTTAATGGATGCCAATTTGTAGAAAATATCTTTAAAATTTAAAACTTTTTTGAGCAACCTTTAAATCTTGTCCAATATCGCTCAGATTTGGCCTGAATTATTTTTATATATAGTGGAACATAACATGGGGTTCAGCCATTGAATTATTTAAACTCTAAAAATAAGGGGCACCCTTATTCACACTCTAAAAATAAGGGGCACCCTTATTCACAAATCAAATCATAGATAATTTAAAAAACTTAAAAAAATTTTCTTAATATTGTTAGATTACTTGCATAAACTAAAACCGTCAGTCAATTTATTTACACTGCCAACATGTTCTACCTATTTAAATCAGTCGATGTATGTACACTTCTGTCGATAAAACAAAAGTTAAATAATATTCAACAGATCAAAACAATTTAAAAAAATGAAAATATTAATTAAAAAAAAATTTTCTAGTCATAATTATTGCAGCTTTTTAAAAACAATAAAACTTAATGTACTTTTGCAAATACTGTTGGTGGTTACTAAAATAAGCAATTAAAGAGACTTTTTTTTTATTATCAAAGTCTTTTTTGCTTATCTAATTATCAGGTTATAGTCAATTGTGATGAGAAAGACTTTAGTAAAATTACTAGGAAAGTAATTTTACTAAAGTCTTTCTCATCACAATTGACTATAACCTGATAATTCATAATCAAATGATTCATTATAATATTATTTAGATTAAAACAAGAATTTCAAATGAGAATTATTTAAGAAGTCATCCAGAAATCGATTGTTTACTTACAAATTTTATAAGGTACATACATATTATGAGTGGGTTTCAAAAAACAAAATTAAATCGACGTTATCTTAAACCATGCCTAAATGATTAGAATGTACATTTTTTTGTAACTTGATATTTTACCTTTTAATTTTCAACATCAAGTTTGTATCTTTATTTTAATCAGAGAAGTACTGAAGTAGATGTAGTGCTAGAATCTGACTGAAAAATATAAATTTTGTTTAGGAGAAATTGAGTGACTTTTTAATTTGTTGCTTACAATTATTATAATTACATTTAACTTAGGTTGTAAACTAATAATTTCAAACGAATGGACAAAAGATTCATATTAAATCATCTTTGGCAACACGTAAATTTTCCACTTTCTAATACAATTGTTGCTCTTGAAATTATTTTATATATATGTATAATTATTTTGTTCGTAATGAATTTGATTTATTTGTAATAAAAAATTTTTTAAATGGTTTTGCGGAGAGGTGAATAGTTAAAAACAGTAAAAGTAAAGTAGAAAATTATGTCAGTATGTTGCCATTGCTATGTCATAGTATATCAAAATTACTGTAATAATAAGTGACAGAAAAAACTGATTAAAATTTCACCAACTACAACTGCTAGATCTTTTTTAATCTCAGGCAAGATCAAGATCAAGTAGGGTAACGATTTTTTGTCTTCTTTTTAACTTTTTTTAATTAAATAGCACTATGCGATAAGTTGTTCTGTTTTTACTTGCAACTTTTTTTGTGGTTTTAGTAATAGTTAGGTAAAACATAGGTAAAACAACTATATAAAACATAATATTTTATTTCCTAAGATGGCCTAATCTGTTCTGAGAAATATTTGTGTATATTAATTTGCAATGTTGTCATTGTTCTACATTGTGAGATTAACCGTTTGTGACACCTAATGATAAAAAAAAAGAAGTTATGGTAACATCCAAGATCTTTAGAGTTGTTTTTATTATAAATGACTATTGGTTATTACATTACAGTTGTTAAATATTACAGGGCATTACAGGCCTGGAAAAAATTTTATGCAGCATTTTCGGGATATTGAGAAGTTAGGCTTTCATTGGCTGGTGAATAATTTTTTTTTTTTTATTCAAATTTCAAAGGGGCAAATTAACTCAAATTTACCAGATCGCAAAAGTTTTTTGCAAAAAAAAAACAACAAAAAATTTACTGCAACAAAAATGGCAAAGTTCTTTCATAAGGCTCTCACAACTATTATGTTTTAATTATTATTTATATAAAATAGATGTTGATGAATGATGAATCAAGGTAATGCAAATGCAGGGTAAAAATACTTATCAATGTATGCCGAAATTAAATAAAATAAAAATATGGTTTAATCAATTTCAAAAGCGTATTTAAATAAAAGAACTAAAAGAAGGTATGCATTCATATCTTGGTAATATTTGTGGTCCAAAAAAATGTACACGTGTTTATTTTAAAATTAGCTTTTTCCATTATGGACAAATAACCAAAATTAATATACGTCTAACTAGGTCATTTTGTATCAACGTCATTTAAAACCTGATGAAACCTTTTTTTGTAGAAAATTTTACCCAGGAATATGTAAACTAGCGATCGCAATTGCTTCAAATAAAATACTTTTAAGATCGCTAAATGACTTTGACTCATCTCAATTTGCAATAAGCAGTTGCTTAATTCGCTCCTTGGTTTTTTTAAAAAAAGAGTTCCAATATTTAAAAAAATTTTAAGGCAAGCTATGGTTTGCACCCAGGGCCCCCTAATACAATTTGTACAAGCAATTTTTTTTTTTTTAAACAACAAAGCTTTTAACATGGCTGCAAGCAACCACTAATTAAGGTTAAAAGTTACTGGCAGAGAAAAGATTAAGATTGTAGAGCAAGATAACGATTGACAGACAACTTAAAGGATTACAAATTATATGAATCAGGAAAGCAAGATGAAGGAAGTGAACTCCAAAGAACTGATGTTCGAGGAAAAAAACTAGATAAATAAGAGTTTTTGGAGCACTTAGAAACAGTCACAGAAAAAGGATGAGACTTGATTAAATGATGAGTAACACGAGAATGAATTTTAGTAGATGGCACAACAGATGCTAGCTCTTTAGAGCAGTGCCCATTATAGTATTTGAATAAAAGAGAAAGAGAAGCAACATTATGACGATATGATAATGGTTGGAGATTGGCTGCTAGAGCAGGTCCAACTATGTTTACAATGTGTTTTTGCACCTTGTCTAAAGTAGAAAGCACATCATTAGAAGATCCGCCCCAGATATGGCAACAGTATTCCATTCAAAGTCGGATTTGAGATTTATAGAGATAGAGAATAGAATCCGGAGTAAGAAAGTGTCGAGCTCAATAAAAAGATGCAACCTTAGCAGATGCTAATTTTGCAACAGCTTTGACATATGGTTTCCAAGAAAGATCAGAAGTAAGAGTTAATCGTAGAAGATGAAGAGTAGATGACTCATCAAATACATTACCATTCATAAATATAGGAAGAGCAGTGCCCATTATAGTATTTGAATAAAAGAGAAAGAGAAGCAACATTATGACGATATGATAATGGTTGGAGATTGGCTGCTAGAGCAGGTCCAACTATGTTTGCAATGTGTTTTTGCACCCTGTCTAAAGTAGAAAGCACATCATTAGAAGATCCGCCCCAGATATGGCAACAGTATTCCATTCAAAGTCGGATTTGAGATTTATAGAGATAGAGAATAGAATCCGGAGTAAGAAAGTGTCGAGCTCAATAAAAAGATGCAACCTTAGCAGATGCTAATTTTGCAACAGCTTTGACATATGGTTTCCAAGAAAGATCAGAAGTAAGAGTTAATCGTAGAAGATGAAGAGTAGATGACTCATCAAATACATTACCATTCATAAATATAGGAAGAGCAGTGCCCATTATAGTATTTGAATAAAAGAGAAAGAGAAGCAACATTATGACGATATGATAATGGTTGGAGATTGGCTGCTAGAGCAGGTCCAACTATGTTTAAAATGTGTTTTTGCACCTTGTCTAAAGTAGAAAGCACATCATTAGAAGATCCGCCCCAGATATGGCAACAGTATTCCATATAAAGTCGGATTTGAGATTTATAGAGATAGAGAATAGAATCCGGAGTAAGAAAGTGTCGAGCTCAATAAAAAGATGCAACCTTAGCAGATGCTAATTTTGCAACAGCTTTGACATATGGTTTCCAAGAAAGATCAGAAGTAAGAGTTAATCGTAGAAGATGAAGAGTAGATGACTCATCAAATACATTACCATTCATAAATATAGGAAGATCTAACTTGTTCTGATAACGATTGGCTGAAAAAAATTGGGTTTTATCTGAATTAAAGTTCACCAGCCACTGTGAGCCCCATTCTGTAGCAGAAATAAGATCCTTTTTAAGCTCAAATGGCCCCTCCAAGCAATCAGAGAGTGTTGGCTTCTTATCATGACAAGAATAAATGGTTGTATCATCAACGAACAATGCCACCTTAGATGTCATAATATCTGGAAGATCGTTAATGTAAATTAAAAAGAGTATAAGCACAATTTAAACCTTGAGGAACCCCTAAAGATACAGAACGAGAAGTAGAGTGCTGTCCATCGAGGACAACTTTTATACTACGATTGGAAAGAAAGGATTCAATAATCTTAAAAATGTTGCCAGATACACCATAACAATAAAGCTTATGGAGAAGACCAACATGCCAAACTTTATCAAATGCTTTAGAAATGTCAAGAGCGATGGCCTTAACCTCTCCACCTTTATCTAATGCACGATAAAACCTATCAAATATTACTGTTAGCAAATCAGCTGTAGAATAAGAAGATTGAAATCCATATTGATGATTAGAAAGTAAATTATTAGATTCAAAATGAGAGATTAATGTTTGTTAATTAAAGATTCAAAAACCTTGCTTATGATAGGAAGAAGACTAATGGGACGGTAGTTAGACGAATCAGATCGTTCTCCAGAATTTTTGAAGATAGGGATAACTGATGCCGCTTTCCAGCAGGCTGGAAAACAAGAGTCTGATAAGCACTTGTTGAATAGTTTTGAAAGTATTGACGACAGCTCCAGAGAACACTTCTGCAAGACTATTACAGGTGTGTTGTCTGGGCCACAAGCTGTAGAAGAGTCTAAGCAGGAAATCAGTTTAGATACAGAAGCTGGAGTGATACGAATGTTAAGCAATGGATCAACCTGTTTGACAGCTATATCAGGTAGAAGGCAACTAGTGAAATCAAGGGATGATATTGATGAAAAGTTTTTAGCAAACAATTCAGCTTTGTTTTTAGGTGAGGTGACAAAGTCTGAACCATACAAGAGAGGTGGAATTACAGATTTGCCCTTATTGTTGATACTATTAAAGATTCTCCAGAAATCATGAGAGCTTAATTTTTGAGATGAGATACGAGATTTCATGACCTGAGAATAGCGGGCTTTGGCGTTAGAAAAAACCTTTTTACTATGGTTTCTAGCAGTAATGAAAAGACGTCTGTTTTCTGGAGAATTGTTTTGCTGATAGATATAGAAGTAACGGTTTCGATTGGCAATCGCAGCAGCACAGTATGGGGAAAACCATGGAGGAGAGTGAGGCTTGACCTGGAATCGTTGATTGGGAATAAAAGATTCCATGCCAGCCTGAATCCAAAATTATGTAAGAAACACATTTGTCAACATGAAGATAAAAAATTTCTACCCAAGGGCTATCACGAAGAAAATCACGTAAAGAGTCCCAGTCAGCTTTAAGGTAGTTGTAAGAGGTACGATGATAGGGGGATTCAGATGATGATGAAGAATGAGATAATAGTTTTAGAGAGATCAAACCGTGATCAGAAGCACCTAAGGGTGAATGTGGAGAAACTGAGCACTGACTAGGATCAGAAACAAGACATAAGTCGAGTAGAGAAGGTAAGTGATTTGGGTTGTCAGGAAAGCGAGTTGGAAAGTTGACTATTTGAGTTAGGGATTGTGAAAGGCAAAAGTTGTGAACTGTAAAGCCTGCAGAGTCACTGACACTAGAGCCAAGCCATTCAGTGTGATGAGCGTTAAAGTCACCGACAACAACAATATTGACTGATGGATAAAGAGAGAGGGCTTGGTTAATTTGATCAGAAATAACATCAAAAAGAGTGCAGTCTTGAGATGAAGGAGAGCAATATAGAACAAAGAGAAAGGCAAAAGAGTGAAGTGGTTCTAAACGAAAGCACATGAATGAATAGTCTGTGGATTCAAACCTAGTTTCACGACAAATGGGTGAATTCTTACGACTGTAAATGCCAAGACTAAACATGTGGTTAATGGAGCCTTTACAAATTAAAGTAAGATAACCATCAACACTAAGATCACAAGATGAGACAGCTGAACTCAAGTTAGTCTCACAAAGAGCAAGTAGGTCTGGTAAAATTTGCAAGAGATAAGACTCAACAGAAGAAAAGTAGCTTCGAAGACCACAAATATTAGTGAATGATAGAGTAGAGAACTTGGTGATGAAGATAGTTTTTTGTGTTTTATAGTTTTTGGTACTTTACTCATTTTTAAATCTGTTAAAGAACGTGACTCAAAGCATAGATAGTACTCAGTACACTATTTAATAGCCCAAACATTTACCTCATTACTGTTAATAAACCCTTAGCCTTAACAAAGGGCTCCAAATGTGGCCTTGGCAATGCACACCAAAAGTATAAACAGGGACACCATCCATGCGCAACATGGCACTGTTAATACTTTGATATTTTTCAGCTGTTGATGGAATCAGTCTTTCTGAGAGCTACCATAGAGTTCGGGAAACCTGACTACCAGCCGGCCTCAGAACCATAAAACTGAGTTTTAGAGCTGTACCCTCATTATGAGATAATAGAATGAGTTGCCTAGTCATAAAAACAGGCATAAGTAAAACCCATGCATTGAGTCAAGAAGATCCAGCATACAACATCCTAAACTGGAAACAATGCATTAAAATTACATCTGCGCCAGCCTAATAGATGAAGAAGGGGTGCGAGGTTGGTGCGAGATAAAATCTGTTTACCCCTTAAGTCTTTATCTAGGAGACCTTCTACAAGATAGTAGCCGGATGCATTTAACATCCGTCCAAGATGAGTATTTTTATTGAGACACCATCTCTAGCCTTTACTCAACCAAGAGCCTTAAGGCAGGGGGTGTTTTAAGTCAGATTTCTCCTAGCCTTTGCCTAAAAAGATGCATCCTACAAGACAGCAGGACATGAAGCAGATTGTACTGGTTTACATGTTACCAGCAGCAGGATAACCTGACCTGACAATTTATTAAGAGCAAGCAACTGAAGCAGATCATCATCTTTTCAGTACCCATTGGCAAAAGCACTAGAGACAATGCAACCACCTAGAGTTTTTTCAAGTTTAATGTTCTACATAAGTTACTCCATATAAGTTTACTTAGTCAAATTTAAGGCTCCACATAAGTTAAAAAAAAAAAAAAATTTTAATATATAAATTTCTTTGAGGTTATTTTTTTTTTTAGTGCGTTATAATTCTCAGCAGGAATTAAAAATATTTTTATATCTTATAAATGTGAAATTATAAATAAGATAATATTTGCAAATTGTTTCATTGTAATCTTTTTATATTTATATTGTGTCTCCTCTTTGTGTGAAATAGGGAGAAAACAAGAACGAAAGACAAGTGTTTGCAGTTAAACTTTGAATAAACGAGTTTGATAATTTTATGTATTTTAATTGCATACATCACTTTAAAATACAGTTTTAAAATGTGTAAACAATTATTTACAATAAATTTATATGGCAGTAAATATATTGTTTTCTTTTTTTTTATATTATTAGTATAGAATAAAAAATGTGTTTAATAATATTTGATTATTATGACAAAACTTTGTCATTATAATTTAATATTATAAAGTTATTAATTTACTTATTGTTATTATATAAAATTATTGTTGTTGTGTTTTTTTAAAGGTTGAGATTGACATTTTATTGCACAAGGGGGCAAATTTAGTTAAACCAACATTTTTAATCACCTTTATAAAAAATGTTTATAACTTTTTTTAAAGTATATTATTTATGCAAAGATTTTTGTAACTTTCCTAACTTAAGATAGAGGCGAAAAGGCTAGGGCTATTGTTCTGGATATATCTAAGGTTTTCGACAAAGTTTGGCTTGTTGGTTTTCTCCATAAGCTTGTTTCATATGGTGTATCTGGGAAAGTTTTTGAGATTATCAAATATTTTCTTTCTAACCGCTTTATTAAAGTCATTCTTGAAGGCCAACACTCTTCTTCATTTCCAGTAACTTCTGGGGTATCTCAACTTTCTATCCTTGGTCCTATTTTGTTTCTTATCTACATTAATGATCTTCCAGACAACTTAACAACTAGAGTAGCTCTTTTTGCTGATGACTCAACTTTATATCACTGTCTTGACAAAAAGTCTTCTCTTTTCGATCGCTTAGAACAGGGCGCCGCTCTTGAATCTGATCTCACTTCTGTAACACAGTGGTTGGGGCTCACAGTGGCTTGTAAATTTTAACCCCAACAAAACTCAGTTATTTGCTGCAAACAACTCTTATAGTACTGTTGACATTCTTATATTAATGAATGCAACCCTTTCACTGAGTCCTCTTCTTTGCGCCTTTATGGATTATCATTTACTACTGACTTTTTATGGAAACCATATATATAATCGATTGCTAAGGTTGCTTCTCTTTATATTGCTCGCTATTTTCTCTCTCCTGTTTCCATTCTCTACCTCTGAAAATCTCTTATTCATCCTTGTATGCAATATTGTTGTCATATTTGAGCTGGTTCTTCTAATGATACTCTTTCTCTTCTTGACAAGGTCTAAAAATGCATTGTAAATGTAGTTGAATCCTGTCTATCTGCTAAGCTCGAAATTAAGCTAAGAAATTAGCAGAAAAAGTTGCATAATAATAAACGTCCCCTCTCGTGTATTAAGCACCTAAGAGTAGCATAAAGTGTTGCAGAGTCACTACCATAGAATCCAGGGATGCGGAGTCCCAAAAAGGACTCCGAATTTGAAAGTCACAAAAAGATTACTTTATCTTAGTTTTTGGTATCCAGGAGCTCTATAAATATAAATAAGTTTATAAACTACTAATAGGAAAAAAATTAAGACTTTTAGGTTAGAGGAACAATCGTTTTTTGAGTCCGGAGTTCTTAGGTATAATGGTGGCAAGCAGGGCCGTAGTGAGATCAAAAATCCTTTCAGGCAAGGAGAAAAAATGTCGCCTCAAATTCAATAATTTTTCTAATGTTTAATTTGATTCAAATTTTGATAAAGCTACTTAAAGCACACTTAAAATCAACTTTAAATAGTGCTTTGTGGTTGAAAGTCATTAAAAAAATTACCAGGCATTAGTTTTTTTAATAAATATTAAAATTAGATACATTCAAACAAAATTTATTTTTCTAGCTTTCAATGATGCAAAGTTATCAATAATTTCATTGTAACATAGATTTTGTCAGGGGATTTTCAATTGACAAAATGGCAAGATTAGTTTGACAAAATGGCAATGTTCTTGACCCATGGAGGATCTTAGATAATTTTTCAAAAGCTTAAGTTTGCTAAAGCTACATTCACATGATGCCACAGTGACGGGTAGTGTGAGAAAGATTTTAAGAGCAATTTTAATGAAAGGGTATGCCTCAGTCAAAGAATAGGTGTGCATAAATTGCAAGATTTTCAATGGATTTGCGTTTTTTAAATCTGGAATCAGGTCACTGGCTTGAAACTTAAAGCTTTCAATTTCAGATAGAAATTCATTAGCATTAAGATCACGAACATATTTTTGACAAAGTTTATCTCCACATTTCTTCAGATCTTCAACTGACATACTTGCAAGAGAGTTACCATTTAGAAACTCAAAATCTGATGAAATCTCAGCCATTGTTTCAAATCTCCAGTGTAATTGTGTAATTATACTGTCAAAGATTATATTACAATCAATTTCAAAATCTTTTTCTGGAGGTATTTGTGAACTTTCTTCCCTTGTTTCATCATCAAACATCCTTTTTGCTTTTCGTTTTCTTTTGATTGGAAAGCTAGCTTCAATGTCAAGATCTTTTGATATTATTTCAGCTTTTTTCATGCTGTTATGTATGCCCCTGTCAGTTTATATAAAAAAAGAACTGATAAGATAAGGGTTTTTAATGCTCCTGATGCGACAATAGATTTAGGCGTTGAAGATCTCAACAAAGCAATTCACTAACTTACAAAACATCCAATAATTTTGGAAGATATCAAGATGGCGCTAATACTATTGAATTCTTTTGTTTTCATAAGAGATATTTTTATATCTACTAACCATTCAAAGTTTCAGGGAAATGTATATATTTATAAAACAGTTAAAAAATATAACGAAGCTGTTAATTCATACGAAAATCCTTGTTGTAACTGCATTTTGGTTGACTTCATTGTTTTGCAGTAACTGTTCATCATCACATCGAAAAAAAACTGGACTTTTTTGCGCTGTAAAAATAAAAATAAACTATATCAACATTTTTTCCATTGTAATATTGCAAATGACATGGCTTAGTTTGCTAAGTTTTTTAATTAAATTTATTTGTGATTTTGACTTGAAAATCCATCAATAAAAATATTTTTACCTGGTTGTTCTGTTTGATCTTCGCTTTTTTTAATTCATTTTGCAAACACCTTTTGTAATTTTTTGTCACTTTCAAGTCGTTACTTTTTTAACTTTATGAAAGCTGAACCAGATAGCTTTATTATTTTTTTTGATGGTGACATTATAGATTTTAAAACTTTTATTTCAAAATATTTTACTTTTTTGACAAAAAAGAGAATTGAAGTTTCTATGTGCGACTAGGTGTAATTAATAAATACAAATGCAATTATTTTGCCTCGATTTCTTTTTTACAAGTTCTTAAGTCAAAAAACTGAGAGTTAAAATTATTTTCATTAAAAACTTGCAAATCTGAGTCATAAAAGTCATTAAGTAAAACATTATTTGTAATTTTGAAAACATTAAAGTGTTGGGTTCCAAAATCTATTGTTTGTTTAGCCATTTGTAAGAGTAATTAATTCTTACGCTTAAAAAAGAAATTAAGTTATTTTTTAAGTTCGCGACAATTAATTTAGTTATATTTAGTTGTTGCATATTTACCTTGATTGCGCAGTTTTTTCACTTAGTTTCTTTCTCTCTTCCATAGTTTCTTTAGCGAAATCTTCGTTAGTATATATTCCACTGCCTTTCAGATTTTGTTTTAACTATTTAATTTTTTTTTTAATTAATGTTTTAATTTCACATTGGAAATTATTTTAATTTGCATGAAGGTGCGAAAAAAATTATGAGGCATGTCCAAAGATTTTGAAACGCAAATTAAAATTATTTTGGTTTTGAGGCGTCTTTAAAACATTTCATATAATAAAAAATGTTTATTAAATTTTGAAATTTGCCGCCTTGCTAAATTGCCTCGTGGCCTCGTTCGCCACCCCTTCACTACAGCTCTAGTGGCAAGGACTTTAGGACTCCGGGCTTAAAAACAATAAGTTTCAAGTCATTAAATCTCATGAGTTTTTTTATTATAGCAGATAATAAGACAACAAACATGTTTAGTGCTTCTGAACACTACAGACTTGGAAAAAGTAGAGATATGAAGTTTGAAAGTTGTTTTAGCATATACAAATTTAAAAAAACATTTAGATGAATAATCTGACATCATACCGATTTAGAATAAATTTTAATTATTTAATTTAAATATTTAATAAATAATAATTTACACAATAAAATAAAATGTACATAACAAAAACATAAAGCAATAAATTTTTTTGAATAAATATGAATTATTGGAATATGAAAATGGTTTAATAGGTAATAATTAAAATATGTCATTATTATATAATTTATATTAAAATTATTCCGTACATTTTATAGATTTGTTATACATTTTATTTTCTTCTTTATATTTACAATAACAACATAAAAAATAAAATGTTTACTACTTACTTCCAGATGCCTAATAAACAGGGAGGAGGAGAGGGGGGTAGACATAATAATTGTAAGTTTTTGAAAGTATAAACAGGGTATTATAATAAAGAAGAGATGAGAATTTTTAAAAAAAGTAATTTTTTTTCAGCAATGTGGAACTGTTTTATGTGACGAATTTTATTAAGGTGTGGAAGTATCGCAAATATGTTCAAATTAACATTTTACATTGATCTATAAATCGTAATAACCTCCTTAACCTCTGATCTGAGTCTCTTAAATTGTCGGCATGCAAAATAAATATGTAAAATATATGTAATACTTGTTCATTATAAGTTCATAATTTATTTATTGTAAATACTTGTTTTTTCAAGTTTGACAAGTTTTGTTTAAAAAATTAGGAAAAGAAAAAGGATAAAAAAATTAAATTAAAAAGATATTTTGAACAGATGTTCAGAACAAAACAAAGACACAAAAGTGAAGTGTAAAGTAAAAAAATAATAATGATAGTTAAGACATCGCGTATGTAATAGAAATTATAAACTCAGACTCATAATGGAAAATCATGTTCAAGGCCTAAGGTCTCAAAAAATAGAAGATAAAATAAGAGGCTTAATGTCATATGCTCAGAGTAGGAATTGAACCAAGAACTTTTGTTTTATCAGGCTGATGCTCTAATCCATCAAGCTATAGATACTCTAACCGATCAAGCTATAGATACTCTAACCGATCAAGCTATAGATGCTCTAACCGATCAAGCTATGATCAGTTAGAGCATCTACAGCTTGATCGATTTATATATATATATATATATATATATATATATATATATATATATATATATATATATATATATATATATATATATATATGTATATATATATATATGTATATATATATATGTATATATATATATATATATACATATATATGCGGTAGTGGTGTAGTGGTAAGAGCGCTCGCTTTGTAAGCGAGAGGTTCGGAGTTCGACTCCCACGTTCCTGGAAGTACCGCGCTCAACTTAGTTTCTCCGCGCAGCGGCCTTGCTCGGCAAGGTTCGTGTTTCGGAGTTAAAGAGTTGAGAGAGGGTTGCACCACGAATAACAACTAAAAATAATAAAATAAATAAAAAACACAACAACAAAAAAAAAGAGTAGCCTCCTTGACTGTAGTGGCCCCCCTCGGGCCTTGGGGAGGTGAATAATCTAAAGAATATATATATATATATATATATATATATATATATATATATATATATATATATATATATATACATATATTTATATATACACATACTATATACACAATTCATAAATTTGCTATATACCTACATAAAGTTTAATTTCTATATTTTAAAAATATGTATATTTATAACAATGTTTGTTGTTTTTCTAGTAGTTAAACTTGTGTTTTTTTAAGAATGCAAGTATAAATTTTATATTTATATAAAGTATAATTATTTTTTGACATAATGATAATAAGAATTATAAGAAAATAATAAGAAAAAAAAATGAAACTACTTATTGTTTTAGTGAAATTTGTAAGCAAAAACCAAACAATGTGAGAGAGTATGCTGCAGGTTAGTTTTCTTATTATTTTTTTCTTAAACTTTATTATTTTAACTAAATTATTTTCAGATATTTTTTTACTTAATTTTTTTTTATTTTTCTTAACTTTGTTTTAATCTATAAAAAATGATGATAATGATGATATCTCATTTTGTTCATCCTTTATTATTATTTCTAATTATTATTTTATAATTTTTATTTTTTCAATTTAAGTTGTTTTAATAAACATAGTATAGTCTGATTTATATAACTATATATAGTTTTCCATGCATACTTGGTTCGCACTGTGTTTTTTTTTTTTTTTTTTTTTTTTTTTAATTAAGGTTTTACAATAAATTGTGTAGGCATAAACTGCCTGTCAACCTAATTATATAATACTTGACAATTACAGAGTTTGTATAACTAATAGAAAATAAAATGTGGATTAGTCATAGAGAAGCCATTCATTTTTTAGATGATTGTCTAGAAGCAGTTTAAACGTTTTTAAAGATAACGCTGATACAATGTGATTAGGAAGAGAGTGTTAATATATATAGTATTCCATGCATACTTGCTTAGCACTGTGTTAATATATTTTACACACTTTAAGTTTTATAATGCTAACTTGGAAAAAAAATAAAATAAAATAGAAGAAAAATAAAGCAAAAAATCAAAAGATTATTTGTTGCAAAAAATGTCCTTTATATACAGTTGGTACTCTTTCAAAAAGTTTACTCTACTATTTCAGATTTAGGTCTAAAGGGTAATAATATAATATATATTCTTAGTTATTAGTTATGTATATAGATAAATTTAATAGTTATTAGTTAAATTCAAAACCAAAATTTAAAATAATATATATATATGTTTTTTGGAGATCATTTATTTAATTCATCTATGATATTTTCAAAAACAAAATGAGTGTTTTATTTTAAATTTCCTAATGTTTTTTTTCATAAAAACTTCTCAAGATTATTAACAGTTAGATAAAAGTTGCAGAAGTTGCTGTTATATTTTTGTGCATATTTAAAAAGAATTGGGTTTTGCAACTTCATTACATTCCACTAAATTAGAATATTGATAATAAGATGTTTCTGCAGCTCGAAAAAATTTTAATGCTTGTGATTTTCCTGAGCATTGTGTACGAATAATTGTTTTAGTATAAAGATCTGTTGTAAAACTAACTTCTGTTACTTTAGGAGAATCATTTTCAATTTTTTTTTTTCTTTAAATTTTTGTTTGATATTGGAAGTTTTTGCCGTCTAATTGTTGATGCACACTTGATAGTAAATTCTTGTTTCTTTTTGTTTATAAATTCTTGAGCTTTTTCATTATTTTAAAAGGTAAGCCAAACTTTCAAATAAACTTTATCAAGTCCAAGTCAAACTTTAATTGCTTTGTTTTTGCCATTTCTGATTCCAATTAATTTTTTTTTTTTTTTTTTTTTTGTTATTCACCTCCCCAAGGCTGAGAAGGCCACTACAGATGAAGAGGCTACTTAATAGTGGTTATAACCCTCTCTCAACTCTATAACTCCGAAACACGAATCTTGACGTACAAGGCCGCTGCGCGGAGAAACAAGTTGAGCGCGGTTATTATCAGTAGTTATTGCTTTTGCGCTCTTGTCTGTTTTTCTTTATCAAGTCTTTGTTTCCTAAATAAATCACTAGTTTTCAAAAAATGCTTTTTCCAAGATACTTCATGTTTGGTTTAGACATGACTAGTAGTTGTCGAAGTACTGGCGCAGTTTATCTTACAATTTAAGTTTAAAGTACAATTTAAATCATAGTTTGCACATGTTAGTTTGCACATGGCTTCAAACTTGTTTAGCTTTTCAAAGTATTTTGAAAACTTTCTTTTAACATTCTCAATCTGGAAGCAAATATGATTTGAGTTAAAATTAACAACAGCAACAACAAAATATTCAACACAAATAACATGTAAATATGAACAAGTATAAACAACTTACTTTTAAACATGCGAAACTCGCATTATATTTGTAGTGGTCCACAATCCTGGTTCCATTTTCACAACTAATGAACTATAATGATATAAACTTAACAAGATTTAGGTTCCATTTTGGACTACATTTAACAAACCAGTTTTAGGTTCCATTTTGGACTACAGTTAACAAACCAATATTCTGCTTTTTAATTTCTAGTTGCTTTTCTGTGCTTTTTGATATTAAATTGAATTATTAAAATTAAAGTTTATTAATTTTAAATGTTACCTGATTTCTTGTTTCACTATGGTAGGTTGAAATTCGGACGATTTTATATTGAGTTTTCTCAAAAGCCATTTAATGAATTGTAATGATATAATTTAAATGAATACATTTATAAATGCATATTAGTAGTTTTTTTTGCATGGGTGTGCTGATTTTGATGGGTGGGACATCTGAGTTTGTTTACATCTGATTAGTTTTTTCAATATTAAATAAAAAATCTGAAAATTGAAAAAATATTTTTAAATTTTATATAGAAAATCCGATTATTTCAAAAGCATTCAAAGTTTTAAAATCAGCTGATAAATTTGTTAGAAAATGTCATGAGAATGTCATGAAAAACAGAAAATAGAAAAGTGATGGAAAATTGAGAAATAATGAATCATAAGCGAAATCAATAGTTGACTCAGTTCATTGAAATCCAACTCAGTCACAACAAAATTTTGCTAAAAATTTTGAATGCTCTTTCATTTAAAGAGTATCGAAAAAGGAAAATCTGAAAGCTTATCACAAGAAAATACCAAACACTTGATGGAGAATTAAAGGCAATTGCACAAGCTAAAAATTTGCTTTAATTAGTAATGAAAAAATTTTGTACATTTTAGAAGACTTAATGCTTGCAGGGCATCAATACTATTATCAATCAAAACATCATAAAGCGCTTGACAGATTTAAATACATTCGGTTTGAAAAGTTTGCTCACAAGTTCCTTGTATAGCAGTTTATTTGTAGTTGTGACTTTAAATACTCTCCTTTCATAACAAATGAAACTTTAACATCAGTTTTAAACTTTACATCAGTAATTAAAAGACAAAAACATAAATTATATCAACTTTTTTTTTCACAGATCGGCCAACGATCTGCTATTCCAAAAAAAGTAATGGATTGGTATAAGAAAAATGTAGTTATACAAAGTTGTGGATTTGATTAGGGTTACTTTACAAAAAATTAAATTACTTGCATGTCACAAAGTTAAAACTTAATTTTTTTTGCTAAAATAAAAGCTAAATATATACACTTAGTCTTCTAAATAAGTTGTTAGAATTGATTGTAGTTTTTGAGATGTTGCAATTTAAAATTGTCCAAATTTTAACCAATCATAGTGATAAATAAAAAGATTAGTTTAAAAAGAAAAGGCATTGGTTTTTATAATATTTTTTTTTTTTTCACTTAATCAGAACTTTTCACCAAGTAACTTGTTCATAAATTTGATTTTTATTTGTTACATCATCAATATATTCCACGTAGCGTTGTCTATGTAAAAACACTCTTTTTTTTTTAGTGTTGCAGGTTCAAAGGAAAAGGGGAAATTTTTTTGTAAAATCTCAGGGAAATTTTTTTGTAAATTTTAATATTCTATTTCTAGGAGGTCATTATTTGTATGCTCATACAAATAATATTCTATTTCTAGGAGGTCATTATTTGTATGCTCATACAAATAATATTCTATTTCTAGGAGGTCATTATTTGTATGCTCATACAAATAATATTCTATTTCTAGGATGTCATTATTTGTATGCTCATATAAATAATATTCTATTTCTAGGACGTCATTATTTGTATGCCATACAAATAATATTCTCATAACATTATCATTCACATTATTTGTACGTTCGTGCAAATAATGTTTACATAATAAAAACTTTATTTGTACCCCAAAAAATGTTTCAATACTTTAATTATTCACCTCATGAATATATTAGTGTAGTCCTGTGGATGTTATTGGCGTCTAATCCTAAGAAGCAGCTAACAGGTTTGCGGGTTCAATTCCTCCTCAGGAATCTTTTAATTTTCACTGAATATGATAACAAAAAATGTGGTATTTTATTGCAGTTTATAAATAACCGATATTATAAATTATTATTGGAAATTAATATTGGCTATGAATACCAAAATATGGACATTTTATATTGGTGCAGTATTGTTAACAATACTAAACCAATATTGAGATGAATATTGTACCAATATTGCTTGCAACTAGGGAACTTAATCACGACTCTTCCTCTTATTTCATGTCGTCTGAACCACTATTTAATAATAAAATTTGATTTAAATTTAGTTTTACTAGTTCAGTAAACTAAAGATTGACAGGTTTGTTTTGAAATAAATCTTGTGCAGACCTGTCAATCTTTAGTTTATTAAACTATTAAAAATTATTTGAAAAATTTATTTTCCGCTTTTTAGTACAAAAATATTATATTTTCTAGCAAATGTTTTTACTATATTTTTCAAGATATTAGTTGGTTTGGTTCAGTTTTTTTTATATTTAAAGAATTGTTTGTTTAGCTCGGTTTGATCGTTTTACTTATTATTTGTATATACTTGGTTTTACTTATTGTTTATATATACTTTTTAACTAGGGTAGATTGGGGGTAGTTGCCTCTGTTTTTACTTTTTGAGCTCTGTGGTCTTAACGGCACATTTTTTTTGTAAATAATAAAGCGTATACCAACTTACCCTACCCCATGGTAAGTTGACACAAACTGTAAAAAATGATTATTAATGTATTATTAGGTACAAAATTTATAGAATTTTTCTTTCTATTTATTTTGGCAATAATTTTAAGCCAAAAAAAAATTTAATTTTATACATAAATAACATCAACAGCATAGTTATAAAATATAAATATATGTAAACATCTATGTTCAATACATAAAAGTATGTACATTAGGGTTATGACTTTTTTTCAACCCCATGCTCCTGTACTGTAGTTTGATGAACTTTTACCTAAAAAGCACGAAATGAACTATTATTTGCATATCTTTTATCAGTATGGGGTTGAAAAAAAGTCATAACCCTAATGTACATATTTATTAAGGTGAGTTGAAAGTATTGTAAAAAAAAATAATTTGCAAATCTATAATTGGCAGGGGATAGAATAGTTGCTCCATAGTAGCATTAGTGAAAACAAAAAAGTAGAGCTCATAAATTTGTTGGTCTTGGGGTGCCCCAACACTCTTGAAATATCACCAATTCTATGCAATTTTGTAATTTTCTGATATTTTACATACAACTAAGCAATGTTTAATTTAGTTACTTAAAATACTTGTACTACACAGTACACAAGTACACACTACACATGCAAATAAAATGTTAAAGTCTGTATTGTGCTTTGTTGTCAAACTTTTTCATTTTCTTTCTGGATTCAATACCAAAACAAATAAATCCGTCTCGTTGTTCAGTGCTAACTGCCGCTGATGCCTCAGTCACTAGACAAATATGTTGCTCGGTGGCTTGGGTGTGGTAGGGAAATTGTGGCAGGCTTCTAACAAGCTGGTTGTTCCTGTTCTTAACGCAGTCTTGTAGCTCTGCTTCAGCCAGGTGTTTCGTCATCGAAGGTCTTCGTTGTTCCAGTTTACCAGGTCAATGTAATTTCTGGCATTGAAGTTTAAACTTGGAACTCAAAATTGTTGCAGTGCTTCTGATGCGTTCTCCTTCCGTGCAGCAAGTATCCGTCTACAGCCCAGCTATCTGATTTGGTCTCTTTCATCAGCTAGCATTGCCAACAAGATGTTCTCAGAATGGCAAAAGTAACCATTTCTGGCAATTACGAGATCAACGATCACTTTGAGTTCCGGTTTCATGTATCTGGAAAACTGTATTAGTCTCCACATATGTCGCGATCCTTCCGTGCATGCCGACCGGACTTTAATGTGGAACCATAGCGGTGCATACACAGTCATGACATACGTGACAAGTTCCACAAGATTCTCGGAAGGAATAGCTGTCGCTACATATAACCGAAGCAGCCTGTTAGCGGTAGTCAACCGTCTTGAATGTACCACCAGCCCGGGCTTTTGCAACGCAAGATCAGGCGGCACCTTATGCTCAAGTTTGCATCTGCAACTTGGAAAATCGATACGTTTGCAGATTGCAATATCAAATAGTTGCAGATCTGTTTCAGTAGCAAATCTTTTAAGTCACTCAGTGTATGCCGGATCACATTTTCTGGATTTATATGGTTTTAGCAAGTTTCTGTAATTGCTGTGGAGCATTCTGATTTTCTCTACAATTCTCTTGTGTGATATTACCAGGATTGACGCTTTATATGCTCAATATGTTGCGCTGTTCTTTCTGTGACTGTAGAAACTGCAGGATTCGGAGCACTGTCTGTCACTTTCATCTCTCGTCGTATTTGCAAAAAGGTTCGCATTGCATCCGACTTTGTTGGCAGTTGGGTCACTTTGGCTCTGGACGGATAACTGAAAACTGGACAGCATTGGGACTTTTTTGTCGGCTTCTTCAATGCGCTGCGGGGTGTAGTATTGCACTTTTCCGTTTCCTGAAAACATAAACAACACTAACTCAGTTATTGCTGAGAAGCGGCTGATGCATGTAAACCTAAACCCTAACCCCAACTTTAACTTTAACCCTAGCTCTTCTCAAGTTTCCAACAAGGCTGCAAGCAGCCCCTAATTAAAGTTGGAAGCAGGGATGCGGAGTCCCAAAAAGGACTCCGGATTTGAAAGTCACAAAAAGATTACTTTATTATAGTTTTTGGTATCCAGGAACTATAAAAATGTAAATAAGTTTATGGACTACCTATAGGAAAAAAATTAGGACTTTTAGGTTAGAGGAGCAATTGTTTTTTGAGCCCGGAGTCCTTAGGTATAATGGCAGCAAGGACTCCAGGACTCCGGGCTTAAAAATAATAAGTTTGAAGTCATTAAATCTGATGAATTTTTTTATTATAGCAGGTAATAAGTTAGCAAACATGTTTAGAGCTTCTAATCACTACAGGCTTGGAAAAGGTAGAGTTATAAAGCCGGAGTCCTTTTGGGACTCCGCATCCCTGGTTGGAAGTTACTGAAAGAGAAAAGATGAAGATTGTAGAGTAAGATAACGATTGCCTGACGACTTAAAGCAAAAAACTTAAAAAACACCGCATTACCTAACTATCTGACTCTGTTTCGCTGCCCTTAATTATAATTATGGTTGCTTTTGGTAGTACTTAATTGGAAGCTATACCATTTTAAAACCAAATTGGGCCATTTGGCAGTCATAAAATTGGGACGCCCTGGGGCACCACAAGATGACTTCCAAAATTCAAAATATTTTGCACAATAACTAACAAGGTCATGGAGCAACTATTGCACACCTTGCCGTTTCCTAGTTTTCAAGACAGTTTTTTCAGCCTACCTTAATGTTTATATATCAATGTACACACTTATTTATTTATTTTATTTCGTCATTTGAGAAAAAGAATACAATATCGTTTTATATAAATAAAATTTACATGGCCGGGGCTAAAAGAAGACAATATTTGCCTAATCACTACGCCCTGAATAAATAAAATGGACCTACAAATTTATATACCTGTACATATGTGTGTGTATGCATGTGTGAGACTATATATATATATATATATATATATATATATATATATATATATATATATATATATATATATATATATATATATATATATATATATATATATATTATTTTATGAACATCAATAAACACGATTAAAAAATTTTCGCTGGATTGTTGTGACCAGCGTCTTCACCTTAAAAGTTTTTTTTTTTATCTCATTTTTAAAATGGCAGTTCAGTTCAATGGGATGGTTTCATCTTTTTTTTGACGTAAATGCGCCATAAATGGTGTCGAACTTTCCTATCAAACTTTTTAGCATCAACTTTTAGAGTTTTGCAACTATCCCAGTTAATTTGTTGTGTACAATGTCTCATGTGTGTGGCTAATGCAGATCGTTCTGTTTTATTTCCTGTTGAACTGTTTTTGTGTTGTTGCATGCGTGTTTTTATTTGCATTTTTGTTTTACCTATATACTTTTTGCTACAATGACATTATATAAGGTAGACTCCTGGGCGGCTGTTCATTTGTAGTTTGGATTTATTTCTTGATGTTATTATTGCCTCTAGGTTCAGGTTTGATTTAAAGACCATTTTATATCCTGCCTTCCTAAACACCTTACGTAATTTGGGAGACAAGATTGGTACCCAAGGTAATGAAATCGTTGGATACGTACTGGTGATGTTTTCAATGTTTTTGTAGTTACTATTGATTTTTTAGTTCTTTCGTTTTATTTCTTTTATGATTTATATGAAATTGGACTGTTTGTAGCCAAATTTTCGACAAATACTTGAATAAGGAATTTCAGTTCATTTTCTAAATGTTTATGACTGCATACATTTAATGCTCTATGTACAAAACCCTTGAATTTTTCATTTAAAATTTGTGGGTCATATATATATATATACATACATACATATATATATATATATATATTATATATATATATATATATATATATATATATATATATATATATATATATATATATATATATATTATTTTAGTAAAATAAAAAACACTTTAGTTTAAAATACATGTTTCGAACTTACAAAGTTCATCTTCAGTTTAAAATGACCAATAAAAAATTTTTTCAATATATAGGTTACAAAATTTTATATATGTATATATATATATATATATATATATATATATATATATATATATATATATATATATATATATATTACTAAATATTTTTTATTAAATCTAAATATTACTAATTACTTATAACTAATAACTTACTATATTACTATCTAAATATTACTTTTTATTAAATCTAAATATTACTAAATATTTTTTACTAAAAATAATAACAAAAATTTTTCAGAATACTTCTCGGATCCTAATTTGCCTCTGAAGATTAATGCTTTTTTGCAAAGAAAATGAAGTCACAGGCGGATAATTAAAACAATCTTGCAAGTTTTTAAAAAAAATTTTAATCGTTTTTTGTTTGACGTGATTTTTTGTGTACTTATTTGTTCCGATAAATTAATGCGTTATTTTTTATTTTTTGTTTATTTTATTTTGTTTCTGAAAATAAATTTTTGGTAAAGTTAATTTTTTTAAAAGGTATATTTCGTGGTGTCTTAACTAATAGGCCTTGTAAACGCTGTTTGTGGCCTTGCAAAGCTAAGCCGGCTGTGAGTAAAGTGTGATTTTATCTTCATTATAATTTTTAAGTAAATTTTTTAAATTAGCTATATTCACTGTTTTATTGATAAGAAATATAAAATGTCTAAAATTTGTGTTACTATTTTCAATGGCAGTTATAATAAAGTAAATAAAGATGAAGTTTCTTGCTTTTTTCTAAAAAAGATTACAATAATCAGATGAACGTTATTCTAAGTGTAATACCATATGCCAAGGTGTAATACTTTATATATATGTATGGAATATACAGAGCCGCCGAAAGGATGTGTGAAGGGGGGGGGGGGGGGGATAAATGAATATACGTGTCCAGGCGCCAAGATGTTAGAGGCACCAGAAGATGAAGTAAAATTATTAAAGCGCTACCATATATTAAAATATATTTTGTGTGTATTTTTTTCTAGTGTCTATACTCAATACTAGTGTTAACTCTTAAATAAGCCTTGTTGCCAGACGGCAACAAAGTATTAGAACCAACCATTGGCTTTCAAAATTTGATATGCTCCCTGACTTTTACATGATATTTTATTGTAATTTTGAAATACTTAAAAACAATTTCTTCTTAATTCAATGAAATTATAACGTTTTTAACAATAGATTATTATGTTTAAAGTAGAAAGTTGAGATTATTTTCAGTTTTAAAAGGTCAAGTCAGTCATTTACTTATAACTTTTTATTCTTAAATAATACAACATTTTTCTGACATATAAGTGGTACATTTATCTTATTATTATGTAAAAACAAATTGTTATATGTCAGAAAATGACAAAAAGTTGCCATATCACAACAAATAAAAAAGCTTATTTTATTTGTTTTCAAATGGCAAGTGTTATTTAATAGTCTTAAAAAGCTTTCCAATAGTTTGTACACAATATTGAAATAACATTTTTAAAAGTATATTATTATTGTTTGATTATATTAATTATATACTTATTAAACAAAATGTTGAAAATATACTGCTGCATGTACTATATGCGTCGCTCTAATACAAAATAAAAAAATACGCTTGTAAATTATAAAGAATTATAGAGAATATAAAGAAGCATTTAACATATTGATTTTTTCACAAGACATCAAATTTTTGTTTATATTTCTATATTTAAAATAAAAAGATTCAGTTTTTTTAAACAAAAACAGTTTATGGTATTTTTTTCTGTTCATCTGGACAAATTCCATACTAATTCAGTAAACTTTAAGTCCTTTCGGTAAACAGTCTGGATAATTATATTCAAAAAACAGAAAAAAGCGCTGATATTTTATAAAATTTTACAAACTATGCCAAGTAGTGCACAAAAGTTAAAAAAATACGTTTTCAAAAATTACATGATTTTATACCATTCTATAGTTTAAACATTCAATTTTTTTATACAAGTATATATTTTTGTATAATTATCATGCCGTATGCTTCTAAGCTGTAGAATAAAACCTTTTTTGTTCTTTCCACATTGTTTTTTTAATTTGATAATACTTTTTGTGTTACTAATAAGCATGGAATAAATGTTAACTTTAAAACCTCTCTTTTTATTGTATGATTTAAAAAAATCAAGTATTATCTTTCAAAGGAGATATTACAAAAAAATTTTGCATGTAAGTTATGTCAAATAAAATGATTTTCAATTACGGCGTATTTGAAGTACTTTTTTTAGTTTAAATTTCACTTATATAGTCGAATACTTTTGCGGTCCAAAGCGGTCCAGTAATTTGAGACTTGAAATACATTGTTCAATAGTTCAATATTACCAATATAAATTTGTTTTACTTAAGTTACATGATACAAGGCCGTAGACAACTTTTTTTGATGTTTGAGCTAAGCAACTTTGAAACATGAAAAAAACTCCATATTTAAGTATGTTCATATATATGAGGAATGAGGATGCTACGCAAAAAATTACGGTGATTGGAAACTGGGAACAACAAAAAACCCAAAACATTTGTCCCCTCCCCCTCCTCCCAACCCTAAATAGGAGGGCAATGAGTCAAAATTTTTTTTTTTTTTAATTTATAACTTTATTTATATTCATTGACAAATTTCAAATTTGATTCAATAATCTTTTGTTGTTCGGCTTTTATGACCTTGTTAAGTTTACACTCCCTCAATTTTTTGCGTAGCATCCTCATATATGTGAAGATACTTAAATATGGAGTTTTCTTCATGTTTCAAAGTTGCTTAGCTCAAACATCAAAAAAAGTTGTCTACGGGCTTGTGATAGAAGGCAATATGTGAGGTAAAAGTGAAGTAAACCATAGTAAATAAATTTTAAATTTTTTTGTTGTATGAAATGTCTTAGCTTTAAAAGAATGGCAAGGGATCTATTCAACTTATTAGATATATTGTTATAATGGTAAGTCCAGGCTAAATTTTCATCTAGCTTTATACCCAAGTAGTTTACAAAGTTTTTTCCCATTAAACTTAACTTTGAGCTGCTGGTCTAATTTTTTGTGACAACTTTTAAATAATATTAAATCAGTTTTTTTTGGAGTTAAGGGAAATTTTGTTGGTATTTAGCCAGGTGCATAGTTTTTTAAGGTCATAGTTAACATATTTGTTGATTTTTTTAAAGACTTATTAAAATAGAGAAGGTTTGTGTCATCTGCAAAGTGTTGAAATTTTAAAGCTTTAGACATGTCATTTATATAAAAAAGAAACAGCAAAGGGCCAAGGACAGATCCCTGAGGAACACCTACTTTGATATCGTTCAGCTTTAAGCTCACCCCACTAATGGATACTAATTGAGTTCTATTAGTAAGGAAAGATTTGAATCGGGACTTTGAAACTCCTCTAATACCATAGTCAAGGTTCCCACAGTCCTGGAAAATCCTGGAATTTTTCATTTTTTTCTTTTAAATCCTGGAAAAGTCCTGGAATTTTTTAAATTCAAGGATTTAAATTTCAAAATTTTTAATCGTATTTTTAAGTAACTTGGGTTCCATAGTTAAAATTTTAAACTAAATTTTAAGAGGTTAAATTTTATAGTTCTGATTTATGAATAATATTATAATCAAGTATATTTTCCCTCTCACCGATGTAAACATATTTTGATTAAGATAAATATTTCAAAATGTAAAGTATAGCACACAGTTGGTTGGGTCTACTTAATATATCTGTAAAAATGCTTGACGTGATAAGAATTATATGATTAATTGAGAATTTTTATTTTTTTTTTATTTTTAAATTAATTAAAAGATTTTAATAAGAAGTTCACGCCTCCTTCATAACAGATGTTGCAAAATATGCCCAGAGGTGGGTTTAAACCATGGATACCTAGTTTCTAAGGCAAGCGTGCTACCACTGCACTACACTATTTTATGTTTTAGGTTTTGTGTTCTCTTTTTCGATATTATTCTGAAAAGTCCCTTTTCGATATTATTCTATTTTTCACAATTTCAAGATTATTCTGTTTTTCGAATTTTCGATACAATTCCTTTTTTACAATTTCGATGTTATTCTCTATTTCGATGTTATTCCGGAAAGTCTCTTTTCGAGATTAATCAGTTTGGCTGTTTTCGATACTGTTACTAGTACCCGAATGAATTCAAAAAAATACACTTTCGAAAATAAAAAACAGTAAACTTGAAATAAGTACTATAATTATTTTAAGATTTTTTTAAATAACTTTATAAGTCTGCTAAACCTACTATGAAAGTTTCAGGTTAATTGGACTTTTTTATTCTAGAGTAAATAATGTTTGAAATGCAGGAGAAATTTGTAATATGTATGTATATATATATATATATATATATATATATATATATATATATATATATATATATATATATATATATATATATATATTATTTTATAAACATCAATTAACAAGAGTTTCTCTAAATACTAAATTTATTTTTTAAAATAAATTTTCGCTGAATTGTTGTGACCAGCGTCTTCAGCTTTAAAGTTTTTGTTTTTTGTTTTTTTGTATCTTATTTTTAAAACGGCATTTTTAAAACATTTTTAAAACTGCAATTACTTACATTCAAGTTAAGGCAACATCAAACCATGACCCACAAATTTTAAATGGAATATTCAAGGGTTTCGTGCATAGAGCATTTAATGTATCCAGTCAAAAACATATAGAAAATGAACTGAAATTTCTTATTCAAGTATTTGTCGAAAATGGTTACAAACAGTCCAATCTCATAAAAATCATAAAAGAAATAAAACGAAAGAACAAAAAAACACTAGTGACTACTAAAAACAATGAAAACATCACCAGTATGTATCCAACGATTTCATTACCTTGGGTACCAAATTACGTAAAGTGTTTAAGAAGGCAGGGTATAAAACGGTCTTTAAATCAAACCTGAACCTAGAAGCAATATTAACATCAAGAAATAAATCCAAACTAAAATAAACAGCCACCCAAAAGTCTACCTTATTAAATGTCATTGTAGCAAAAAGTGTATAGATGAAACAAAAATGCAAATAAAAACACGCATGCAGCAACACAAAAGTAGTACAATAGGAAATAAAACAGAACAATCTGCATTAGCTACACACATGAGACATTGTTGAACTCTAAAAGTTGATGCTAAAAAGTTAGGAAAAAGATAGGAAAGTTCGTGAGGCACTTGAAATACAGTACAACCAATGTGCCCCTCAACAAAACAGTATCAATTTAGATGAGGGACAATATGTGTCAACAAATTTTTGACACCATTTATGGCACACTTACGTCAAAAAAACATGAAACCGTCCCATTGACATAAAA
>NC_088932.1:31865000-31955000 GCF_038396675.1 Hydra vulgaris | reverse complement strand
TTACATTTACAGCAGAATATGGGCCAACAGCACAAAATTATTTGACTCATGTATACCTAATGGAACTGGCGCTACCATTGCAAACGCTACTGCAAATGTTTTAACAGAATATAATAGTATTTAGAGCTTAGTTGCTGTTATTGTAGATAACACAACTTCTAATACAGGTGCAGATAATGGTTTGGTTATAAAACTCGAAAAAATTCTTAAAAGAAGTTTGCACCTTTTAGGATGTTTGATTCATTAAGTTGAACTTCTACTGCGATACATTATATGTGAATTAGATAGAAACACAAATGGTCCTAAGTCTTATAAGCCTATTGGAGATGCTGCATCTCATCAAACTCTTCGTGAACAGCTATTGGTTGAGTTTGTTCCCATATATTCGGAAATAGAGTTGTTTGTTAGCAGTGAGGTTATAAGCGATCTTAGTACAGACCAGCAAAAGCTTTATGAGTACTGTGTGGGCATATCAAAAGGTTTTATATCTAAAAAATTTCTTGCAAAAAAACCTGGACTAATTTTTCATGCTAGATGGCTAACTCTAGCCTTAAAAATAATGATGGTTTATGTTAGGACTGATAAACCATCTCCTGAGTTATTAGTAATAACTAAATATATTGTTTAAGTATATTGTGTAATGTGGTTTGCTATTAAGCGCTCCGAAAAATACAAAGATGCTTGTCAACTTCTGTACAAAACCATTCAGTTAATCAAATTTCAAAACAGCAGGATTCAGAGCATTGTTTTTAAGAACTCACAAGGAAATTCATATTGTTGGTTGCAAGAAAATTTCCTGTACTGCATGCTGCTGGATGAAAATCTGAATATAAGAAATCAAGCCCTCAACCAAATCCTTAAAATAAGAGCATTGAAAGAAGACATTACTTTTAAACCGAAGCTCAAGCCGAAATCCATAATGAAAATAAATTTTGATGCTGAGTTTTGGGATTATCTTGTTTCTGTTGATGATATTCAGGTTGAGCCCGCAACAACTCTTTGCATAACGTCAGAAAATCTGAGAGAGGCTATTAAATCAAACCTAAAACTTTGTGTAATAGATATGCCTAACAATTCTCAATCTGTGGAGAGAGCAGTCAAATTAACCTTAGAGCATCTAAACAGGTTTATGGTTACGAAAAGAGACACAAATTCATTTTGACTAAAACCCAAAATCGAAGAGAGAATTAAAAAAACGTAAAAAAGTGTGACTATTTTATAAAATGAATTTCTAGTATGTTAGTTATACTTTTTGTTTATTTGTTTTTTTCTTTAACTGCTGAATGAAATATTTACTGTAGTCAATAATCTAAGTATAGTTCTATTAATATTAAATTCCTAATTACATAGATTCCAAGGCCGATTTTCTAGGGAGGGGGGCATTTGGTGAAATGGACACAGGCTCCACGATTTAGGGGCCCCCAAACGGTAATGAACTTCCTATTAAAACTTTTTTTTTTTTGCTAATTAATTTAACTACTATTCAAAATGACTAAAAATACGCATAAAATTATTGTAATTGCACCCGGGCACCAGAAGTAGAAAACCGGGCTTTTAGACCACTAAAAAATAGGCTAGAAAACATATCAAAATGACTAAAAAGTGTGATTATTATATTCAATTTCCCGAAGTGAAAATAACTTAAAAAAAAGTAAGTGTTATTGTTTTGGGTTATTAACATTGCAATAAACAAATGCCAGGGTGACTCTTTATGATTTAAAAAAAAACACCTAGTAGGCAGTGGCCTAATACATCATCTTTATATCTATGCTTGAGATAAACATTGCAGCAGCTCCGTAATAATTTTAAAGCGTATTTTCCATTTTCAATTAATTAAAAGAAAGTATCTTTTATAGCACTTACCAAGTAACTCTTCATGTGATTGTAAAGCATCAATAACCCATCTAAAACAAACAATTTATCAGTATTGGAAACATCACTTGCTTTATATTCAAGGATGATAAAAATAAATAATTAATACATGTTTTTTTTTTAACATTGTCAAGCGATATCTAGTAATATATTATAAATCATTCTTGCTGCTAAGTAAAAGTTAAGTGAAAACTGAAAAAAGTTTGGGTTTCTTTCACATTGTTTTTTTTTTCATTTTTATTTAAGTGGAAAAGATTGCTGAGCTAAATATTTAGCAAAAACATGCTTAGAAAAATCTTATAGTATCTTAAAGCTCTCCAATTTTATTACATGTTTCAGATTCATTAATTATATATTTAGTTGCCTCTTTGTGGTCTTCGCCCATACTTGTGTGAAAACCATTTTCTCGATTTGTATGCTTTTTTCCATTTTGTTATAGTTATTTTTAATATTAATAAAAGTTTTTAAATTTTACAAAGTTGTGACAGTGGTAGACCCATGGTAAATAAAATGCAAAAAAATGATTTTTCTTTTTTAATTAAAGTTTTTATCAGAAAACACTGTGAACCAAAGAGACCGCCAGGTTTTATGTCGTGGCACTCATATAAAACCTTTTGAACATAAAATTATTTGTCCTGTGGGTTTTGAAAAGTAAGTTTTTAAAATCTGGACAAAGTGCTAAGGGTCAAAAACAGGAAAAAGGGAAAGCATAAGGGTGTGTTCAGCCCATTTATAAAATTAAGTCGTCTTTTTTTAAATATTATTAAATTTTCGTTTGCAGTTAATCTGTTACATCAAATTGTTTAAATTTTTTAAATGGGAATTTGTACTCTGAAAAAAATAAGCATAAATGTTCTTATTTAATTTCATACATAAATAACATCTACAACAGCATAGTTATAAATATCTGTAACAGTACATTTATATCCATACATGTATACACCAATGATTATTATATGAATTTATATACATTCATTTAGATACTTAAATAAATGTACACACAGACATAAATATACATTTATTCCTATGTATGCATAAAAATATATACTTGCATATTTATATATCATGTATATGTTTATATATCATTTACATGTATGTATGCGTATACACACACACACACTTATATTTGTGGATTGATAAAAGAAATGAAAATCAAAAAATCTCTTTAACTAAACGTCTTCTACTTCTTTTACTAACCCACAGATATATAAGTATCTATGTAGGTACATCTCCATTTTTTAATGTACCTAATATGTTAATAAATGTGCATATATGAAATGCTTAGATATAAGAAATACATTATTTATTTGTTAATTATAAATATCATGTATATATATATATATATATATATATATATATATATATATATATATATATATATATATATATATATATATATATATATATATATATATATATATATATATATATATATATATATATATATATATATATATATATATATATATATATATATATATATATATATATATATATATATATATATATATATATATATATATATATATATATATATATATATATATATATATATATATATATATATATATAGAACCCTTAGATGTTGTCCGAAAGTTTTTTCCATATTTTGTTGACAAAAAGTAAAAATTAAAATGCAAGACCGGAATTTTTTTTTTTTAATAATGATAGACTGCCTGCCCCAACCAAACCCTCAGTCGATGTAGCAGCACTCCCTTGCGGGTCAGGCTATTTGTCAGTCGATGTAGCAGCACTCCCTTGCGAGTCAGGCTATAAGATAGTCGATGTAGCAACACTCCGCGCATGATTTACAGTAAAAAAAATAAAAATAAAAACATTTTATTAAAAAAAATAAAAATAAAAACATTGTTTATATTTTTAAAAACATTCAGAATGTTTTAAAAACATATATATATATATGTATATATATTATGTATTTAAAATATATATATATGTATATATAAATATATATACATATATATATATATATATATATATACATATATACATATATATACGTATATACGTATATATATATATATATATATATATATATATATATATATATATATATATATATATATATATATATATATACATATATACATATATATATATATATATATATATATATATATATATATATATATATATATATATATATAATTTAGATATATATATAATAATATATATAACTAAATATATATACATATATATATATATATATATATATATAAATATATATATATATATATATATATATATATATATATATATATATATATATATATATATATATATATATAAATATATATACATATATATATATATATATATATATATAAATATATATATATATAAATATATATATATTTATACATAGATATATATATAATAATATATATAAATATATATATATATATATATATATATATATATATATATATATATATATATATATATATATATATATATATATATATAGTTATATATATTATTATATATATATGTATATATATATATATATATATATATGTATATCCCAATATTTTTATATGCATATACATTTATTCCTATATATATATGTATATATATATATATATATATATATATATATATATATATATATATATATATATATATATATATATATATATATATATATATATGTATATATATATATATATATATATATATATTATTGTTCTGTTCTTTAAGAAAATTAAGCACTCTATATGTAGAATACATTAACTTAACTTAAATATAAAAAATAAATATATATACATATATATCTTATACTGCTGATTTAGGTGAGCAGTGTGAAGTCATACTGAAATAGCCTGCTGCCGGGATCTTCAGTACTTACATCGACTGACAAATAGCCTGACTCGCAGCGGAGTGCTGCGACATCAACTGAGGGTCTGGCATGGGGTATTAATCTTTTCATTCATTATTCTTCAGTTTTTTTTTGTTTTTTTTTAAAAAAAACCTGTATCAAATTATCTAAGCAAAAAAGTGAGCAAATGCTCACAAATATGCTATAGTATGCGTATACAGATAATTATTAAAGATGTATAAATTTGGATGCATTATGTTAAAAAATAAATGTTATGATATAATTTTTAAAACCTCTTTTATTAAATTTTTTTTTAGTGGTTTCCAGTGATAAAAAAAAAATTTATTCAGTTTTTTAAGTTTGAGATTCGGCAAAAAATTAAAAAATTTGATTACAATTTTAAAATATCTAAAATTGTATGATAGCAACGCATTTTGATTTCAGAAATTTTTTAAGGATTTGGTTTGAGTGCCACGACATAAAACCCGGCGGTCTCTGCGTTTCACAGTGAAAAACGAACTTTCAGAAGAAAGTGAGTTTTAATCATTGTTTACATTAAAAATCTGTTTTAAACAATAAAATTGTCAACTTTTGTTAACAATTATCCATAGCAACGCGCATAGCAACCACAACTGGTTCTCAATTTCTACTTTTTATTTCCTATAAAAATCTAAATAATCGATATCTGTGTTATTTACAATATTTCCACTATCTTTTAAATCTGTTTTTATGTATGTTTATAGTTTTATTCGTAGATTGCTTAATGAACATTTACCTCAATTTCTTGATTTCTTTTGCTTTTTCTTCTTTGTTTATTTTTTTGAATGTAATAATCTTAGAACGGTATCTCAAGATTTGCATAGAGTTTAACGTTTAAATTTTCATAAGTTATTTATTATAATTTAAAGTGCACTACTGAAGCAGGATCTTCAACCGATATATTTTTTATCGAAAAATTTGTATTTCCCTGTCTACTTTTAGTCAAATCTTTGGATTAATTATAAATTTGCCATAATGAAAAGAAATAAAAATATGAAATAATCTTGCTTCATCCACTTTATCAATGTGTTGTCTCCAATTTATAAAATTTCTAGCTTGACAGTACAAGTATTTTTCAAGCATCGGTAAGCTAAGCATTATTTACCTATATAGACTGGTAAAATAAAATACATTATTTTTACAACTGTTTTTGTAAACCATTTTGATCATACGAGTTTTAATTTGGCAAAGCAATCACATATAAAAAAAGACACAAATAGGAAACGTTTCTTTTATTTATATAATATATTTTTGTGATCTAATGTATGACTTCAAAAATTCTTTTTATAAATGCAAGTTCAATTTTAAATAGTGTGTCATTAAGTCAGTTGACAGTTTATTAAAGTAACAATAAAAAAATTTTTTGAGTTGATGTTATTTTTATATTGGTGAAGTATTACGAAAATGTTTTTTGTAAATTTTCAACTGGATATTTATATACTTCAAATAATTTACTGATTTCTGTCAAGAAATCAAAATTCCCCGAAACAAGATAAATTTGTTACTAAAAAATATAATTATGTCTGCGGTGAACATTTTAATCCGGAAATTTTTTAGTCCGTCCTTGATATTAAATTTTTTTAACGTCTCAATGCTATCGGGTAACCAAAAAAGTTCGTGCGGTTTTTCCGTATATAATAAAAACACACAAAACGACAAAAGTAAGTACATTTATTCATCAAAATAGTCACCATTAGCATCTAAAACCTTTTCCCAACGTAAAACAAGCTTATTTATTCCACTTCTAAAAAAATTCTCGGTCCTTTGAGTCTATAAAAGCTTTCAACTCCATTTCAACCGCGTCCTGGTCTCGGAACTGCTGTCCTTTTAAATGATTTCCCAGGGAAAGGAAAAAATGGAAATCAGTAGGGGAGAGGTCTGGCGAGTATGGTGGATGAGGCAAACTCTCCCAACCAAGGCTTTGAAGCTTGTCCTGAGTCACGCGAGCGGTGTGCGGTCTCGCGTTGTCGTGGAGAAGCAGAACTCCTCTCCTGTGCACCAGTGCAGGCTGCTTTACAAGCAACAGGTCGTGAACTCGTTGCAGCTGTGCTGAGTAGACCAGTCCAGTAATGGTTTGGCCTGTTGGGAACAGCTCGTAATGCACCACACCAGCTGTAGTCCACCAAATGCAGAGCAAAACCTTCCGCTCGTGGAGATTGGGCTTGGGTGTCTTTGGGATGGGGTCATCGGGGGACAACCAATGATAGCAACGCTTGGTATTGTTGTACGCAATCCATTTTTCGTCGCATGTCAATAAACGATCAAGAAAAGGCTCAACATTGTGGCGTGATAAGAGTGATGTGCAGATCGTAAGCCGTTGCTTCTTGTTGTCGATCGACAATTTGTGCAGAACCCACCGACTCAGCTTCCACGCTTTCCCAATCGCATGCAGACACAGGCGGATGGTTTCAACACTCACAGCAAACCTCACTGCAAGTTCTTGGCAAGTTTGGCTGGAGTCAGACTCGACAGCGTCCTTCAGTTCATCCTCATCAACCAACAATGGGCGTCCAGAACGCAGCAGGTCTTCGATGGACTCATCTCCCGAAGAGAATCGCTGAAACCACTTCTGTGCTGTGCGTTCACTTACTGTACCTTCTCCAAATGCTGTGCAGATGTTTTTAGACGCTTGTGTTGCATTCCTTCCAAGTTTGAACTCGTAAAGTAAGCAAGATCGAATAATCGTTGGTTGGGTTGCCATCCTTTCTTTACACAAAACCTTTCCTGTAAGCTCGTTACAAGCCTACACTATATATGCAGCAACTGCGCGTGACACACGCGTTCTATTACGCAACAAAGCTACTTGCCTTGTGCGATGTGGGTGTTGTAAAAAATACTAAAAACAATTCAATTACCAAAAACCGCACGAACTTTTTTGGTTACCTAATATATCAAATTTTCAAAGCATTGAGTTCATGAAAACAATACTTTCAACAGTTCTGTGATGAAATAAAAGAGTATGCTAAAAATACTGGAATATACCGAGATTAGGCATTAATAATGGATTTTATGCATATCAAATCAGGGTATGCATACCAGGGTATAATTTAAGCTCATACAATTTACAATAAATAAACTGGCAAATTTACTAGGTTTGTTGAACATGGAAGTAAGCGTGGAATCTGATGACGATATAGCTACCAAAACGTTTATATTTTTCCAATAAGTTTTCAAAGTTATTGCAAATATCAACTTCCTTATACACTAGTTCATATATTGTCAGGGTACAATTTAACAGCATTGGTTCAAACCTTTTTGGATAAATGTAAATTAAGTAACATTAAAGTACATACTTTGACACGTAAGTTCAGTAAATGTGAAAAAATGTCAAAGTTTGGAATTTACTTTTATTTTTTTGAAAATGAAATTGATTTATTTTATGTCTAAGTTTCGAATTTTTTTGTTGTCTGAAAGAAATGAAAGAAACTACAAACTTTTAACTCCAAACTTTTATATGGTTTTTTAAAATTTGCGGTGGAAACTATAAAAACCTTGAAATTTGCGGTGGAAACTATAAAAAGCCCAGATATCAAATAAAACCCAATCCTTATTGTTATCAAGTTCAAATAATAACACCAAACATAAAACTTTTGTTTATTTATAGGTCCTAAACCTCTTTATTTTGTACCCAAACCTATTGAAGGAAAACCCGACAACTGGAGGTTATCGCATTCACTTAAAGAAGTTAGAGCAGCAAATAAGCTTCATTCACAAGCGAAAAAAAGTGTTCGCGTCATTAAAGCCGTTTTTAAATTTCGCTCAAACGGTTTGTTTAAAGATAAGTTTACGTCCTTTCATATAAAAACTGCGGCATTTCATTTGGTAGATACAGGATGGCCCGACAAGCGTAATATGGGCCACAATATTTATACTTTTTTAGTTTTTGTTAAAAAATGTTTGCAAAATCGAGAACTTATCCATCGTTTTGATCCGACCATCAATTTATTGGCTGATTTTAATATAAACTTATGTCTTCAAATGGTGCGTGCAATCGATCTTTGGCTTATGAGTGTGAATAGCTTTTTATCACGACTTTCATAAATTTTTTCAAATGTCCTCATGCGGCCACGCATCTAAAAAACAACTAACACTTATAAAGTGCTATAACTTAATAACTTTATAACGTGCTTGCAAATTAACATGTAAGAAAATTAAAAAAATTTTTATTTTTGCCTTATTTTATACATATATTTATTGCCTATATTTTTGTACATTTTATTTGTTCGTGTTCATATATTATTTATATACTTATGTAATTTCTTATTTGTTTTTCAAATTTTTATCTACTTAAATTTGAGCATATACTGTTTAGTTTAAAAATTTGGTGAATATTCTTTCATTTTCTGGAGGCAGAAAAAAATCACAGTTTTGAGTAGAATAATTATTAAATTTTAATTAACAAACTGGTAAAATGGCTAATTCTTATTTTTAAAATAATAAAAATGTTTAACATGGTAGCAAATAATGCTTTTTTGTTTTAATATTTTATATTCTATTATCAAACTCGGTATTCTATTTTATTTTTTTATTAAAAAAAAAAGTTATACAAATACAAAAACTTTTAACGGAAAAAAATTGCTATACTGTTTTTGAGTCTCGTTATTTATAAGATGATACCTTTTTTAATATACAGTGGCTTGGATTATTATTAGACTTAAAATTTTAACACTTTTTTTCACTAAGTCTAATAATATGGCAAGCCAATGGACTGTTGTTTTTGAATCTCGTTATTTATAAGACTTTTTTCAATAGTTTTCAATAGTTGTAGAAATGTTATTTTGGTGCTCAACAAATGATTTTGTCGTTTTTCAACATTTTTATGTACTAGTCAAAGAAACTTATAAAATCTTAAGTTTTTGGGTTATGCTTAAAACCCGGGCCGGCCCAAATATCTAAAACTTTAAAGCCGACTTTTCTTTATTTTACAAAAAGTCTTTGTTTGTGCACAAGAGATATATTTGTTTACCTTTTTATTGCTTAAAGATATACAGATTTTCAAATAATATCTAAAATTCTGTAAATTTTTGGTTTTAAGAATTAAAATTTTTTTTCTAAATTCTTCCTTTTGCACATGATGTAAAAAAAACTAGTTTGTAAAAAAAAAAATTTTTTAGTGGTTTATGTTATAAAATTGTACGGTTTCTATTGCATTTCCAGGAAGCAATAAGATAATTACTGAAACAAATATGTAAGTGTGTGGATTTTATATAAAACTTACTAAATCATTTTAATAATATCATCCAGGAAATGCTGAAACCAATAAACTCATTCTTTACCATTTTTAGTGCTGCAACTCCATTATTCTTTGATTTGTTGGTCAAGGAGATTATCATCAACTAAAAGACGAGTTTCCTCAATGAGACTAATAAACTCATTATTTACCATCTTCAGTGCTGTTATGTCAACTCCATTATTCTTGGATTTCTTGATCAAGGAGATTATCATCTACTAAAAGACAAGTTTCCTCATCTTGTCCTTTTGAGAGATAATATTGTTGTTGAAGATATGCTACCACAGAAGAACTTGTTTCCAAAATGAAACGGCGGGTCCAGAACTTTGCAAACAATATAATTAAAGAAAAAAAAAAGTATTTATTAGTAAAAATTCCTTATCATATTAAAGCTGTGCAACGTTTTGTTGGTGCACCAGTAACCTCTGAGAAGAAGTCTATAAACTTAACGCAGCTACGTCGAAGCAAGTGTGTTTTCAAACAACGACTAGGAAGAAAGCAACCACGAATTGGAAATTGTGATGTCGATGCGGCTCGTGGTGCCGAGAGTGACGTTGACAACACTGCAATAAAAAGAGATTTTTTTTAGCTTAACGAAGGTACGAAAAAAAGACTTTAATGGTTGGCTTTTTAAAAAAAAGTCCGTCTAAGTATGTACTACTGGATTCTTTTTCTCTCTTCACGTTAACAACAACCACTGGACACTTAATTGTCATTGATAAATAAAACACTCTTGATAAAACAGTTGGAATTGCGAATTCTATTAATGGATATAATACTTCGAAGCTTGATATATTTGTGAGATATTATAATAATAACTAGTTGTGGAGATTTTACACTAATATTTGAATGAAAATATTAGTGTAAAATCTGAAAGAAAACTATTTTTATCGTGCCCGGGTTTTAGGTTTTTGGGCCGGATTTGGCCAGGCCGGCATTTAGGTACAGCAAAGTTTTTGCAATAAAAAAATGTGTGATACACATTGAAACAAATGTGTTAAAAACAGTTTTGCGTTAACAATTTTTTTATTTTGATTCGGGTTGTACTTGTTGTGAAACCATACGTAATTGAACGCACTTACTTATTTTGAAACCCTACGTAAATGAACGTACTTACTTATTGTGATACCATATGTAAATAAACGTACTTACTTTGCATTTGTACAATACTTCCACTTTTTGAAATACTTATACGACATAAGATTCACGTTATTTTACATTAAAAGGCTAGTTTTCAATAATTGTAATGTTTTTTGTTGTTTATGTTTTTGCTTGCTGTTGTTTATGTTTTTGCTTGCTGTTGTTTATGTTTTTGGTTGTTGCTGTTTGTTGTCGTTATTGTTTATATTTTTGGTTGTTGTTGTTGTTGTTTTTAGTTGTTATTTCTTGTTGTTGTTGTTAGTGTTGTATCTTGCTGTTTCTTGTTGTTGTTGTTGTTTCTTGTTAGGGGTTGTCCATAAAGCACGTACGCTCATAGAGAAAGGTCTTTAAATAGCGTATGAAAGTGCATGGGGGGGGGGGGGGGTTAAAACTATGTACTTCGTTTTCCTAATTTATCACGATTAACCAGCTAACCAATAGAAAAGTTAAAATTCTGACTAAAGATTCTAATTTGCCAACATAAAAGGTTGTATGGTATAGAGGAGTCGAGGGTATAATGTTTCTCTATATAGAGCAACACTATATCCTCAACCCCCTATATACCATACATCCTTTTATGTATACATAACTTTGCACACACATGCCACTTCTTATCTACTGGCTCAGAGTAAGGCGGACTTGTATGTCAGGCAAATTCTTTTTTGAGTCCGCAAAAAATAGATTGTAGCAATGCCGTGGCTAATGGGTCGGAGCCCCCTCCTCCAAAAAAAAACTGTCAATAGGGTCTAAAAACCTTCCAAATTTTACGGCTAGGTATTGTAAAAATAAAAAAGCTTCTTAAATTTGAAAAAGGGCCCCCCAATTTACTGGATCCTCTCCCGCCGGCCCCCAATAACTAGCCGTAGTGTGGTGGTAGCGCACTTACCTCAGAAACACAGGATCTGTGATTTCAACCTCACCTCTGGGCATGTTTTGCAACATCGGTTAGGAAGGAGGCGTGAACTTCCAATTAAATGCTCTTTCGCGGTGTTCTGTGATAAGACCGTAAGGACTTCTTGGGGCACCTAAATAAAAGTTTTTTAAATATATAGGTAGCCTGCTCCCGGCACTAGATATAGGCTTTGTTTTCAATATTACTGATCTCGGTTCGTTTTTTACGGACTCAATAAAGAGGGATGCCTAAAATCTTCCCCCTAAGTTAACTTTATTTTTATTTGTACGTACGCCAAGTTTTTAAATTTTTGGCGTACGTACTTTATGGACGAATTTTTATCGTTGTTTTTGCTATCTTATTTCTTTATTTATAAATAATAAAATCATAAGAACTCAAAATTTGATGTGTCAGACCTTTTTAATTGCAATCTTTTGTGGAAATAAAAAAATATTAAAAAACATTAAATAAATATTACTTCAGCATTATTTCAAATTCGACTAAAAAAATATATTAATAAATTGTTTTATTTATTTTTATATGTTACAATACCTAAAGAAGAAAGTCAAAAAAGACTCAGCATTTTTTAGTAAAGCTCCACAAAAAAACTTAGTGAGGTAATGTTTACAAAGTTCACCAATAAAAGTTTAGCTTGATCTCTAAGTTGCTTCGCTTATAAAAACATTAAAACCTATGTTTACGCAATCTTCAACAGCAAAATCTTTGTCTACTAAACCACGTGATCTAAGCTCGTTGACGTTCTCTTCAAGCAATTCGAAAGAATCATTTTCACCATTTATACTTGCAATCTGCATTTCCTGCGAGATGCCTGCCTTTCTAAAACAATTCATTATAGTGTTTGTCAATATAGCATCTCACGACTTGACCAACATAATCATAGCTTCAAGAACGTTGACATTTAGGGTTATTTTACCAGCATCGATGTATTTGATCTGAGGCCTCATAACATTCGTGTGATAAAAAGCCTTCAATATTAATTATTAATGTTATGAATACTTTTTAAAAATTTACGAAAAAGCTTGCAAAAATATATTCCTCGCCACTTTAAACCCATTAGCTCTATCCAAAATTCATGCATTAACTTTTTTTACTTTTTAAATCGAGAATTTAATTAGAAAAAAACGTTTATGGTGCAGAGTGCGTGCTATGAACTTCAAGAATACAAACTTGAATAATGAATACAAATTAGTCAATAAAACAATCAAAAACAAATTAAAAAATTGACATGTGATTATGAAAAATGTTTAGCAAAAGATCTAAAACTTGATCCGAAACGCTTTTATGCATACGCACAAAGGAAAAATCAAACACATACAAAAATACTAGCACTCGAAGCAAGTGACAATAAAATAATAACTGATAAAAAAAAAGCCATTGTTAATCTTACTAAATTCTAGTTTCCAATCATTATTTGTCAAAAAAACACCAAATCTACCGCATTTCATCAATAAAACAAGTCAATTATTTGAATGTGACTCAAGAACTAAAAGAAGTTATTATACTTGACCATTTGTTAGAACTTAATGAAAACAAATCTCTTGGTTGAGATAACATCAGTCCCTAAGTGTTGGAGTATTTTGCAGAAAGATTATTTAAACCTTTATCTATAATATTCAAGAAATCAATTCATTCAGGAGAACTGGTAGAATTATGGAAATATGCAAATACTACACCACTTTTTAAAAAAAGAGATACGAAGGATCCGCACAATTACAGATCTATCTCTTTAACATTGATACCAAGTAAAATAATGGAAAAAGTAATTTAAAAAAGCTGCTAATTTATATAATAGAAAACAATATATTAACAAATAAACAGCATGGATTTGTACCAAATAAAAAGGGCGCCCAACAAACTTATTAGAAACTTTCAATATTATTACAACTGAAACTGAAAATGATTATGCGATTGATATACTTTTTCTAGATTTTGCAAAGGCATTTGATAAGGTGCCACATCATTGACTTATATATGATTTAAACTATAAAATAAAAGACAATGTATTAAATTGGATTGAGACTTTTTTAAAAACAGTAAACAAAGAGTTGTAATGGGTGAAGTTATACCAGATTGGTGCAAGATTTTCAATGGTGTACTACAGGGTTCGGTATTAGATCCTCTTCTCTTTTTGCTATATATCAATGATCTTCCTGAATGTATCTCTTCAATTGCAAAACTATATGCAGAAGATACTAAAATCATATCTGATATAAAAGAAGACAACAATCTATTTAACATGCAATATGACATTGATTTGTTAACTGAATGGTCAAGTGTATGGTTGATGGAATTTAACACAAGTAAATGCAGTGTTATGCACATCAGAAAAAAAATATAATCATAAAATGGAATCATCAGGTTCAAGAAGCTACGTGTAAATCACAATGAATCTTATGCTTAATCAAAAAAGGCTTTTCTTGTCTTAACACTGAAATGGTAAGGCAGTTAAACACATCGCTGGTTAAACCTAGAATTCCCAGCTCCAGTATGGTGTTCAAGTAATAAAAAATATTAATGACCAGGAAAAAGTTCAAACACGAGCAACCGTAACCGTAACACGTAACACGAGTAACCGTAATTTAAGCAACCGTAAACAGTTTGTTTATGGTAATTTAACTGACCCATTCAATCTATTAAATATAACCTGTGGTGTTCCCCAGAGTTCTATACTTGGGCCCCTTCTCTTTCTCATTTACATCAATGTTTTACATAAAGCTTCGAACTTGATTGCTGTCATATTTGCAGCTGATACTAACCTCATTTTATCTGATAACAATATTACAACATTATTTCAAAATATGACTATCGAATTAACAAAAATTTCTGAATGGTTCAAAATAAACAAGCTTTCATTTACTGTTGAAAAAACTAATTGGATACTTTTTCATCCAGCTTCTAAAAAAAAACTTCTGCCTCGCGATTTACCATTACTTTTTATTGACAAAATTCTAATAAAAAGAGTAATTAATGCAAACATTTTGGGTATCTATATCAATGAAAACTTTAATTGGAAATATTTCATAGAATTCTTGTGTAATAAAGTTGCTAAAAGTATAGGAATATTGTATAAAGCTAGAAGTGCTTTAAATAAACGTAATTTAACTCAATTATATTATTCCTTTATCCATTGTCTTATGCAATTATTATTAAATTATGCAAATATTGCTCGGCGTAGTGCTAATAAATCCAAACTTAGGCCTCTTTATCGTCAACAAAAGCATGTTGCTCGTCTTATTAATTTTAAAGATAGATTTACTCATGCCAAGCCTCTCTTATTTGAAATGAAAATTCTTGATATATGTCAGTTAAATGTTTTTAATATTCTTTGTTTTATGTACAAATGTAAAACTAACTCCAACCGAGTTTCTTTCCATAATTTATATACCTTGAAAGATAAAAATAAATACAACTTAAGAAATGATAATTTAATTCGTCAACCATTTTTTCAAACTAATTTTGGAAAATCAAGAATTTCATTTCTTTAAGCTTCTCTTTGGAATAAAATAATTTTAAAACATTTTGATTTTTCTTTGGAATGGAGTTACCTCTCATTCAAAAAAAAGCCTAAAAAAATTATTTTGTCTATTGATGATATATTTTGTATTTTTAAACATTGAATAGTTTACATTTTTATTTTTTATGCAGTGATGCAACTGAATATCTATATGAATGCACTTAAATTATTCTTATGCTTTATACACTTGACCATGTATGTATACATTTGATTTTTATCAGATTTTTAAATTTACGAGCGGTTCTCGATGAAGACTTGATGGTCTTTTGCGAGTGTCCGCTTTCATTTTATTTATTAAATCAAATACTTGTATATTTTTTGCTTATTTATATTTTCTAGTTGTAAAAAGATATTTTAATCTTAACGATTTAATTTATTTGTAAAACGACTTTTATACTTTGTATAAATTTTAAGATTCAAGTTCTTCATCAGCGGTTCTCTTCATCAGCGGATACTCAAAGAAGACCTACTGGTCTTCTTTGAGTTTCCGCGTTCTTTATTTATTTTTTTTTTATTTTTTTTTATGGTATCTTCACTTGTAGTTTTTCTCTTATATATTTGTATTTGTATCTTAAACATTTTAATGATGAACAAAAAAAAAAAAAAAAAACACTAAAATATATTAGTTATACTGAAAGATTGGCAAAGTTAGGTCTTACAACACTGGAAACAAAACGTATAAGAGGTGATCTCATTAAGTTTTTTAAAATAACAACTGGGATTGATAAGGTATTGTGGTATAAAGAGCTTCATTAATCTTCTTCCTAAAGTCTAAGAGATCATTCAATAAAATTTTAAACGGAATTTGCAAAAACGATTCTTAGACGTAATTTTTTTTTACGAACAGAGTGATACCTCATTGGAATGCCTTACTTGAAAAAATGGTAAAATTCTTTTAAAGCTAGACTAGATTAACATTTGTTAATGGTTGTTATAGTATAAATTTTAAACTTTATGCTCCGCGACAATAGTCGTTACAGCATTTTGTATTACTATTACTATTTTGCTTTTATTCAAAAAGCAATTAAAACCACCGGAATTTTAGGACTTTAAACTGGGTAATTTTAATGAAAATCACTGGATAATTTGAGCATGGTTTTATTAAGCAAAAATGGTATCTTTAAATGAAACCAAAATAAATGTTTCTTTGTATTTTTTCCCAAACAAAAATGGAACGGATTTCTAGCTAACATATTTTTATGAAAAAATAAATATCTATATTTCAACATCAAAGTTTAGCGCCACAGATTCTTTTATGTGTAATGATATTTTAAAAACAAAAAATTGAAAAGCGTTTTAATTTGATGAGAACCGCTGTTAACATTAATTATTAAATTTAATGCGTGTAAATTTAAGCTAACTATGCTGCTTCTTGTTATCACCGCATAAAATCAACGCAAGAAATAAATAGCAGCTTGAACTTCACTGCTCACATCTTGTTAATCTTTTTGTATGCTTATATTAGCTAGGCGCTCAAGTTACCCAAATCTACCCTACGTATAAATGCTATAATAAAATTCACCAATAAAAATTCAGATACAAAAAAGTAAAAGTTATTAGTAAATAAATAGGTTTAGATGCTGAAGAAAGTTTTGCTGTTTGCAATTACTAAAAATAAGCGAGAAAAATCTAAGAAATTGCACACACCGCGCAGTGAGCCAGAATTGTCTAAAAATGGAAAACTATTTATGGGTTAAAAATATTTAAAGGGGTTTTTGGGGCCAAAGATTTCATTTTTAGTCTCCATTTTAAGTTTAAGTGGTCATGACCATACAGGTAGTCATTTTAGGATTTGTTAGGGTGGTCGTGGGGAGTCTTGATGGTTTTAAAATTAGATGGAACATTTTGTTTGTCTAAATATATGTGATTGCGGTCATGGAATTCAAATCTAGGCATATTCTGTCTTCAGGAGTGATCATGACCACTAAATTGGTCATATTAGGGGTGTTCAAGGGTGGTCCTGGAATATCCTGCTGGTTTTTCAACTAGACGACGCATGTTGTATGTCTAAGTATTGGTAAATGAGATCGTGAAATTCAATTAGATGGAATATTTGTATGTCTAAGTATAGATATTTGAGGTTGGGGAATTTAAATCTGAGAATATTTGGTCTCCAGGAGTGGTTGATTGCACAAGTAAGTATGATCATGGGTTATAAAGACTGCATTTTATTTATTTATTTTATGTACTTAATTTTTTTAATATTGTGAACATAAACATATAACTTTCAATAAAATTGAACTTTATTAACATAATTATATATATATATATATATATATATATATATATATATATATATATATATATATATATATATATATATATATATATATATATATATATAAATCAGGTGATAACATACATCATACATTAGTATGTCAAGTGCTCCTCGGCCTCTTCAGGTTGCACAGTGGTCCATTACCATGCCATAAATACAGAAAAAATTTATTTTTATAATAAAAACAATTAAAAAATTAAAATTAATATGTTATGTGAAAACCAAATTTAAATTTTTAAGGTCCGCAATTCAAAACAAATTTGTCTAAGGAAGGTTTGAAATTTAAAAATTGAAGAAATTCACATCTTTTCAGTCAAAAATTTACCAACTTTTATACAAGCTTACTCCTGAAAATGTTATAGATAAATCATTTTTTTAAGTATTCTTATAAAATATAGAAAATCAATATAAAATAATTTAAAATATGCAATTTTATAAAAAAGGCACACTTAACCGTATCTTTAAATATTTTTTATTATAAATTGTTTGAAAATAAAACTTTGATCAACCAGGAAATTTTTTGCCCACCTTGAAATTTTTTGTGAAAATATGTTGTTTATAGAAAATTTTTCGAAAAGTTTTGGCTGCTTTTGTTTACTCTTGTATCTATAGGGTCAGTCCAAACATGATGCACTTAAACTAAAATACGGCTCCCCCTCTCACTCACGATGTTTTTTAATGAGTTTCAACCGTGATAATGAATAGCGGAATATTCTAGTATAAAAGCGGACCAAACAAAACATAAATAAAACAAATGAATTAAATCAAAAAACAAAAGAATCAAAACAAATAATATTCAATAGTTATTTAGTGGTAAAACCAAGTTTAAATATGAGGAAAAAAGAAATTTTTGATTACTTAATTGATTACAAAAGAAAGTATGAGAATAAATATGAAAGTTTAATTAGTAAAGAAGCAAAAACTGAAATTTGCATATTGATTTCTCAATGTTATCCGAACTACAATCAGATGTGGTTAACGAAAAATTTATGAAAATCTTTAAAAAGAAATGGAATAAGACAGATAGACAAAAAAGAAGATTTATAAATTGTTATGAGAAATGCTTAAATATGGAATTTATTGTAAACGAACCTCAACAGCAAGTTATGATAAAAAATGTACAACGAGGCGCACCTCAAAATCATTTGAAGATCTCTCAACCAGTTCTAAGAAAAGAAGATCTTCAGAGATTACTGAAAAATTAGGTGCTACCACTGAAAGTCTGTTTCATCCCCTTATTCTTAGTCTCAATAAAGAAGGTTGATTTAAAGATGCCAAAGTTATCAAACATTTGATGGAAAGTAAAACTGATGGATCCTGTAATGTATCATCCTCTTAAAGCTACTCAGCAGAAGAAACTTCAGCTTTAATGTTAGACTGTAAAATGAGTAGTACTGACTATCAAACTATCCGTAAAGGGGCCTTAAATAAAGGTTGCATGTTATACCCTGCCCACAATTTTATTGTGAAAGCTAAAAGTGATTGCATTCCAGATTCCAGAATTGTCACATCAAACTACAGTGCTTCAGTGAATCTTCAAGGAATAATGAATCAAACTACAAACAGAATTTGGAAAGTTATGGGTAAATTGAAACTACCTGAGCCTTGCTATACTCTTTTTCTTATAAGCAAAGTCGGATTCGATGGTTCCTCTGGACAGTCTGTTTATGACAGTCTGAAAATGAAGAGGACAATCTGTCCTCTTCATCTTCAAAGAACTGATGATGAAGAGGACAGATTACCAGTTCCAGTTGAAAAATCTTTGTTTCTTTCGTGTATAGTACCTGTGCAACTTAATATACAGGAGACTAATGTTATTCTTTGGACTAACCCCAAAACATCCTCAACCCAATATTGTCGTCCTGTTTGAATGCAATACGTTAAAGAAAATCAGCAAATTGTTCAAGCAGAATATGATTTTTTTATGTCAACTGAACTCTGAACAACAATCATAGACTTATTTTTAAGCACAAGTTAGAATGTACCATGATTGATGGGAAAGTTTCCACTCTTCTTTCTCCATTAAGTAATTCTTATCTAGTTTGCAATATATGCGGATTAAATCCTGAAAAAATGAATAACTTCATAATTGCTTACAATAGACAACCAAATCATATGTCTTTGGACCTTGGAATTCACACTCTCCATCTCTGGATTCGTTGTTTTGAATGTCTGTTACATATTGGACAGAGAAGAAGACCAGGATACAACGATTGTGGATTTTTTCATGCAAACACTCCTGAAAAGAAAATAATAGTTGCAAGTCGAAAAAAAGAAATTCAGGAAAAACTTAAAAATACACTCGGACTTATTGTTGATATACCAAAAAGTGGTGGCTCTGGTACATCCAATGAAAGAAACACAGCGAGAAGGGCATTTAAAAGCCATGAAACTTTTGCTAAAATACTTGGAATTGATAAGGATCTAGTTTAAAAAATTTTCATTATTCTTTGTGTATTGTCCTGTAAGCACCCAATTGATCCAGATAAACTAGAAATATATTGCAAAGATACATTTAAGACATATGTAGCACATTTTAAATGGTATCTTATGCCTGCTTGAGTGCACAAGATGATTGTCCATTCACACCAGGTTGTAAGAGACAAGCCAGTTCTAATTGGCCTCTTATCTGAAGAAGCCCAGTGTAATTAGTGTAAATAACTGTATTATATAAACTATTGTTGTATTGCGACAGAAGGAACGTTGTGGGTGTGTCATTTATTACATTGTATATAACGTTTATAATGTTTATTATACCCTCGGGGGTATTTGCAAATGTATATATATATTGAGTAAAGATATTTACAAAGTGTGTGAGAAAAACAAATATAGAATTAATATTACAAGCTATTTCGGCCATGAGTATAGTGATAAAGTTTGCAGATTTGGTGTCGCAATACGATGGTTCGGGTGAGTTTTCAGAATGGATACAGAAATTGGAACTGGTTGCAAAACTTCAAAAAGTTGACGAGTTGCATGTGGTGCTCCCCTTATTTCTCTCTGGCGGAGCGTTTGCCGTTTATCAAGGTCTTAGTGATGAAATAAAAGAAGACTACAAAGAAGTGAAAAATGCACTGACTACTGCCTTCTCTGCTTCTCCGCTAACAGCATACGAAGAATTCGTAAATCGCCGTCTTAAAGAGAACGAGTCTGTTGACGTATATCTCGCAGAATTAACGAGGCTGAGCAAGCTAATACCAACTCACGTAAGCGAAGAGTGGATAAGGTGCGCATTCATTCTCGGGTTACCTGACGAAGCAAGAAAACAGCTGCAAACCGCATGCTCAATATCAACAATGTCGCTGTACCAGATCGCTGAAAAATCAAGAAGTTTGGTAATTTTACGTCGTAAAGAATCATGTTTTGTTAGTTGCGTGAATCCTGTTGCCATCAGTCCAAGGCAGGTTCCTCAAGGACGAGGAAGAAAGACCGTAACTTGCTGCCGTTGCGGCGAGTATGGACATATCAGTCGAAATTGTAGCGAAGAAATTGACAAGAAGAGGTGCTTTGTGTGTGGAATGGACAATCACCTGGCCCTGCACTGCTATAAAAAGTGTACGAACTCAAAAAACGTGGAAGGGAAGCCACCCGTTTTTGTGCGAGCGGCTTCCCACAAAATTTAAAACCGCCAACTCTCTGCGTATATGTTAATGGAAGAAAAATAAAAGCATTGTTAGATACTGGATGCTCCAAATCCATTTTAAGTCGGGAAATTATAAACGCAAAAAATGTCAAACTCGAAAGAGAAAAGGTTGTTATGATGAATGGAAACTCAATTGAAATAAAACACCAGATTGTTGTTAATCTTTCTATAAATGATACCACCATCGATTTGGAATGCCTGGTAGCAGACATTGTTCCCGAATATCAAATGCTACTTGGTATGGACGCAATACGACTGCTTGGAGGTGTCCAAGTCGGGAGAGACGGCGAAACCATAAACTTCAATGTGGAACAACTAGCTATCGGTGCTACTGCTGTTTCTCAAGAAAAAACGAGTGAAGTATCCTCGTCTACTATTCTAAAGCTGATTGATAAAGACTTCGTAGCAGAATTCAAAAATGGCAGTTGGAGCGTGTCTTGGAAATGGCTGATGGAACCACCAACGTTAACTAACAAAATTCCAAACTATCATATCTCTGAGGACGTTAAAAGTGAGTACGCAATGGAAATAAGTGAATGGATAGCACAGGGATGGCTGAAACCATTTGAAGGGAGATGTAATGGCATCATTCCATTGATGGCAGTAACTCAACGAAATAAGTTAAAAATACGTCCGGTGATGGACTACCGGGAGTTGAATCAATTTGTATCCAGTCATACTGCAGATGGCGATGTTTGCAGTACCAAACTTCGCAACTGGAGAAAGTTGGGAGAAAATCTTGAGATAATCGACTTAAAGAAAGCGTACCTGCAAATTCGTGTCGACGAAGCATTATGGAAATATCAAGTTGTGGAATATGAAGGGCAGCGTTACTGTCTAACAAGATTGGGTTTTGGTTTAAATGTGGCGCCCAGAATAATGACTAAAATCTTAAAAAAGGTATTATCCTTAGATAAATTTGTCGAGTCTGGGACGGATTCATTTATTGATGATATCATTGTCAATAATAACATAGTGTCAAGTTGCAGAGTTCAAGAACTCTTGAAAAAATATGGCTTGGATTCTAAGTTGCCAGAAAAACTTGTCGGTAGTCGTGTGCTTGGATTGCGAGTGTACAAACAATGCAACCAAGTCCGTTGGAAACGTGACAACATACCCAAAGTTCCGGAAGGAAAAATGACACGTCGGCAAATCTTTTCTTGGTGCGGACAGCTGACCGGACATTTTTCAATAGCAAATTGGCTGCGCCCTTCGTGCAGCTATCTAAAAAGAGTTTTGAGTAGTTGTGGATGGGACTCTTTGGTGAACGAACGAGTTGTTAAATTAGTAAGCAGTTTGAATGAAAGACTTACAAAGGAAGATCCCATTCATGGGTCATGGAACGTCAAAAACATTTCTGAAGCAACAGTGTGGTGCGATGCAAGCAGTTTAGCTGTTGGCATAGTTTTGGAAGTGGCTGGAGAAATAGTAGAAGACTGTTCGTGGCTGAGGAAACAAGATGATACGGCTCACATTAATCTTGCAGAGTTAGAAGCCGTGATAAAAGGAATTAATCTAGCAACAAAATGGGGATTCGAATGTATTAACATAAAGTGTGATTCGGCTACTGTTGTCGGTTGGTTGAGATCCTTAATTATCGGTGACAAACCCGTTCGAGTACACGGTCTAGGAGAACCACTTGTCCGTCGCCGATTGTCATTGATTGAAGACCTTGTGAAGGAGTGCAATATAAAATTAAAACTTTTCCTGGTAAAGTCAGCAGAAAACAAAGCCGATGCTCTTACGAGGGTACCACAGAACTGGCTGCATGCAAACCATTCTGCAATGACAGCAAACATTGTACCGCCTGATGTGAAGTTGTTTCATAATCTTCATCACTTTGGAGTCAATCGAACACTTTATTTGATGAAACAAACATACCCGAAGGAGAAAGTTTGCAGAAAAGACGTTGAATCAGTCGTGAAAAGTTGCGAAAGATGTTTATCGGTGGATCCTGCGCCGATTAGATGGGAAGAAGGAAATCTTGAAGTTGGAAAGAGCTGGCATCGTTTGGCTATTGACATAACCCACTACAAATCAGAGATTTACTTGTCTATTATTGACTGTGGAAAAAGGAGCAAGTTTGCAATTTGGAGAAGGCTACAGAACGAGAAAGAAACAACAGTGTGCTTCCATTTAGAAGAAATATTCCGAGAAAGAGGACCTCCGTGGCAAGTTCTACTTGACAACAGCAAGACTTTTTGCTCAAAACTCGTTGGTGAATTATGCGCAGATTGGGGAGTGTCCATCTTGTTACAGGCCATCTGGAAATGGAATTGTTGAACGTCATCATCGCACAATCAAGCGCATGGCAGCCAGAAGTGGCAAAGACCCGTTAAAAATGGTATATTGGTATAACATAGCTCCCAGAAAAAATGGCGAGGAAACATCGCTCCCCTACAAAGCTATATTTTCCTACGAGTGGAAACCACACACAATTTCTGCCAAAACTAACGCGGAAGTTCTCCACAACTATACACAAGGACAAGAAGTATTTGTAAAACCACCTAACTCAAAATGCACGAGCGAATGGAACAGAGGAAGAGTCTCAGATGAAGGACGAGGAGTTTCGGTAGAAATCAATGGATTGCCGAGACACATGTCGGACGTCCGTCCTGCTCCCATTGTAGCTGACTTGTCTATCAGAGAATCGGAAGAACCCATCGCGGATAACCTAAATCTCCGAAGATCGACGCGAGTGCGGAGGTTTCCGAATAAGTATGCGGACTTTGTGATCTAGAGATCAAGGGGTGTTGTAATTAGTGTAAATAACTGTATTATATAAACTATTGTTGTATTGCGACAGAAGGAACGTTGTGGGTGTGTCATTTATTACATTGTATATAACGTTTATAATGTTTATTATACCCTCGGGGGTATTTGCAAATGTATATATATATTGAGTAAAGATATTTACAAAGTGTGTGAGAAAAACAAATATAGAATTAATATTACACCCAGGAAAGTAGAAACAAAGATGTTAAAAATTTTTGAGAACATTTTACAAGAAAATTTTTAGAAAAATTACAAATGAAAATGTAATGCGAAGATTGCTTTGCTCATCAGACCCCTTTATTACTTCTATGAGACGAAGTTCTGAATCAAAGAAGGAACTTGCTCTTCCAGCAGAATGTTTAAACCTTCTTTTGTAATTTTATTAATATAATTATATTCTTTAGTGTATTCTTAATTTTAGTATTAATAATATGGGTTCTAAATAGATTTACTTTATTTGAAAAAATCTGTAAAAAGCTGCATGTTTACAATAGCACATTTATTTTTTGAATAAGGATGTGACACCTGTTTCATTGTTGTTTTTAAAACCTCAAACCCTTTATAGTTATGTATTCTTAAATAGCTCAGTTTAGTAAAAAAATATAATAATATAGAAATATTTAAAAAAATTTATTTTTATTTATAATCTCAGTGTAAAACCAATATTATGCGCTCTTTGTAAGTAGTGATATGTTCTTGTTGTGATCCTATATGCATTGAATATTTATGTTTAGGTAATTATAAAATATGTGTGCCCGATAATTTTGTTTATTAATTGACCAGGAAGTCAAACTAAAGAAATCATTATTATTGAAAATATTTTAAAATTTAGATCTAAACATAAATGCAAAAAAATGTTATGTCAAGTGTCTTTGTTGTGTTATTTCTAGAGATTAGAGTCTGTTTATTCTACACATTAATATTCGTAAGTGTACCATAAATCATGTAAATTATTAAATTTATTTAAATGTTGTCATGTAAAATGTGTCATATGTTATGTCTACTTTTTGTCCTTGGTGTGCTACTCTACATGTTTATGCAATCTATCACGATGTAATAAATGTGTAATTTGTCCTCCAGAGAATATTTAATTAAAAGGTGTTCTAATAATAATTATGTTAAAATAAGTACGTTAAATGTAACGACGCTATGTGTTCATGGTTTTCTGCACATGTATGATATTTATTCATTCAAACAAAAATGTGTCATACATGCTGGTGACTATTTATAGTTAATAGAAAGTTGAAAATTAAATATGAAATACGTATCACATGTTTATTGTTCGTTATTTCATTTGTCCTTGGTTTCATGTTATTGATATGTCCTTCAGAGATATGACAACTGACATTACAATGATAGTTATTGTTGGCCAGGGTATAATGAACATTCATAGAAAATTTTAGCTTTTTAGCTTCAAAATTGACGAAGATATGTTTTTGCCTCAAAAGTGACATTTCTGGACCACTGTGGGTTGATCAGAGTCTTAGAATTTTCCCTGACTAGAAGAGGTTCGGAGTTCGATTCCCACCACGTCCCTGGTAGTACCGCGCTCAATTTGTTTCTCCGCGCAGCGGCCTTGTTTGTCAAGGTTCGTGTTTCGGAGTTATAGAGTTGAGAGAGGGTTATAACCACAATTAAGTAGCCTCCTCATCTGTAGTGGCCTTCTCGGCCTTCTCGGCCTTGGGGAGGTGAATTAAAAAAAAAATCTAAATAGGTATATTATATTATAGGCGCACATATGTGCACCTATTATATACCAATCAAAATATCTCTTTAAAAGTTATTGTTCAATCCTATTTAAAGTTAAATATTAACTTTTGTGCTCATAGACATATAAATTAAGCTTAGTAAAGTAGGAACTATTAATTTACGGATTGCTTTTATGTTTAAAACACTAAAGATTATTGACAAAAATAAACGTAATTGTTAGGCTTTCCTTATTGCAGATGGCTTTGAGAAGTAGAATTATAAATGACCCAAATGAAGCTCTTCGAATCCGTAAAGAAATGGATGATGTTAGTGATTTGTCTTGTAAATCTTCGGAGTCTGATGACAACATATTCCAATAGAATAAGACTGTTATTTGCTCACCAACAGCTCCACTGTCAAGTGGAGCTGTTGTGGTAAGGTTTCTTAAATGTGTGGTACTCATTGTAGATCAAAGGTAACTTTTTATCAATTTTAGTTTTGAAAAACTTCTCTCACAACTAGCCACACTCACAGCAATTGTAAGAAAAACTCGTAAGAGAATAAATATATTAGGAACTAAGTTTTCAAGACTGTAATTTAAAACAAACTGCAAAAGTTCAAATAAATCACCATTCCAAACTTTATGCGGTCATAACTTTTGAACGCAATAGATTAAAATATGAAGTTTAAAATTTTTCGATGAATATCAATTTAGTTGAGAATTGTAAAAAAATATTTTATCAACTTGCTGCTCTCAGGTTTGGGGTAGGAGGAGGGGGGAAGCTTTTAGTTTTTTTTTGTTCCCAGACTCCAATCATCACAGTTTCTTTCAAAGCATGCTTATTTGATCTAAGTATAAACATAAAAATGTTTGGAGTTTGCATGTTTATACTCATGTCAAAAATCTCTGAAAGTTAGATCAAACACCAAAAAATGATGGTTACGTCACTAATTCTATTTGGATGATCATTTACAATTGCAGCGCTATAATTTCCATGGACATTAATTCCGCACAAAAGAATTCTCGAGTGATGTATATAAAACCCGTAGCGCTAGAATTAAAATATATCTATATACAAAAAATTAAAGTAGTCCAGACCATTATCAAGTTTCATATATTTTTTTCTTTATACAGTTTCATTGTTAATTTCTAACCATGGTATTAAATTTAATGTAAAAACTATCAGTACATCGATGTATGTCAAAACATAAATCAAAAAAAAAAAGAAAAAAGAACTATGTCTGGTATTTATTTTAATAGTATGTGTCATTTATTATTTGTTACTAGTTTTTTTTTTAACTATTTAGACGCTTTAATAAGTCCTAAAGGTCTTATCACCGAGCACCGTGGAAGAGCATTTAACTAGTTCGCCTCTTGCTTAACCAATGGCCAGAGCTTTTAAAACACTATAGCTTAGAAGTATACCCTGTATTTCTGAAGCCAGAACTCTAACCACTACATCATGCATTTATTTACGTACTTCCAGAGTTCCTTACAGTCTTATCACAGAGTATCACGGGAGAGCATTTAACTTGAGGTTGACGCCTCCGTCCGTACTAATGTCGCTTGTTGGGCTAGTCGGCGTTGAACTTCGGACCTCTGGGTTCTGAGCCAGAACTCTAACCACTGTGTCACGGCTGCTCTTTGTATTATAAATTGAATCTACAATATTTGCTTTGAAAATATTTAGATATTTAGAAAAGGGGTAAAACATCATTTTCAAAAGAAATCAAAGAAAGAGTTATAACCTTGCACCTTGCTGGTAATTCAACAAAAAAAACTCAACTGATTCTCAAGGACGTATTGCATTTATGTGTCACTAAAATTATAGTAAATTGAAAAAAAACAGGTAGCACATTAAATGGAATCAGATCCGGAACTTATGACAGTAGTATATATAGAATTGCCAAAAAATCATAAGTGTAGTGCCGAATAAATTGGTCAAGAAATAAATTTAGCTTTTAAAAATAGCATCTCAAGACAAACAGTAAATAGAATATAAATTAATTGTAAACTATACTCGTAAACTGCTGCTAGAAAATTAATGTTGAAACACTCAAACCAACTCAAATGGCTACAATTTTGCATCAAAAATTCTCAAGATGAGTAATAATGAGATTAAAAAAAAAAAGTATCAATGAAACGAATTATACGGTTCTTAATAGAAAAAATAGAGTAACAGTTCAAAGACACCATTATGAGAGGTTTCATAAGCGTTTCATTGTACCTGGTTGCAGGGTGGAGGAGGTTCAGTTGGTATCTGAGGTTGTATCAAGTATGATGACTAGGACTATGCTATTTATACACTGGTACAATTGACCAATATAGATACATTGAGACGCTTGAAAATTATTTGATTCCAAAAAGAGACCTATTTTTTGGAAATGAACCTAAATCAATGCATTCCAGTGGCAAGCTTGCAATATTCAAATCAACTATATTTGATACAACCCCAGATACCAACTAAACCTCCTCCACCCTGCAACCAGGTACAATGAAACGCTTATAAAACTTCTCATTTAGATTTAAATCTAATCGAAAATGCATGTACTGTGCATGACCAAAAACTGATCAAAACTTCCGCTGAAGAACTAAGAAAATGTTAAGAGTTGCATTATAGTTGATTTGAATATTGCAAAAATCTTTCTAACTCTATTAAAAGAAGATGTAGACTTTGCATAGATAACAAATACCTTATTAACTTGACTTACAGCTCAAAATGAAAAATTTTGAGTCTCAACTTATGATCAAGATTTTGTAGATACACATAGATGCTTTTTACATATTTTTTCATTTTCAAAATAAAATGCTTTTAAATTTTTTTATTCTTTTCTTCTTATTTTTTACATCTTTATTTTTTATATATTATATAAAATTTTGTAAATAATAAACCGTATTAAAAATAAATTGCAAAAATAAAAACAACTTTTTTTTAATCACAGATAAGTAAAAGACTGTAAGTTTTATTATTCGGAATCTAAATTTTTGATAACTTTTGTATATTAACTATAACCAGTATCAAAAAAATACCAATAGACATAACTTTTAACCAATATATGATAATAACGATATGGAGTTGCGTATAATTTTACCAATGGGGAGGATGGGGGTATACATTTATTATTTTTCTATTATATAAGAAAACTCGAGGAGCTTTGCAGTATTGCAACTAATATATTTTTAATGGGCGTTTCTGGTGGTCATACAAGGAAGTTAAGTATATAATTTTTAAATTGTAAAACCACCAAAAGATATCTTTTTTTGCGAATTATCTTATCTGCACCCGGTGTAAATACATTTTGATGTAAATCAATCGCTTTGTTAGCTACTTTACTTGCAACTTGTTGAAACATTTTTGTTATTGGTTTAAGTTTTTTTTTTAAGTTTAAGACCATATTTTTTATTTGAACAATGCCGAAACGCGTTCTCACCACTAGGAACTTTGTTTTCTAAAACATTCTTATAATAATTATCTCAAGCACAAAATTAGTGACGATTATAGTGACAAGCTCCATTATTGTAAAGTAAAAACACCTACAACAGTTCTATCTCTTTTTCGCTCAGAATACTTTCGTCTTTGGTCTTTATTTTAGGATTTAACTTTTGGTTTTTATTTTGAGATACAAATATGAAAAACAAATTTTAGTCTTTATTTTGAGATGCAAATATGAAAAAAAGTGAAATAATTTTATATAAATATATTTTGCGGCTTAAAAATAGTTATAATAAATAGATATATTTTACAATTTTTTACATTAGCGACAGTAGAACTTCTAGAAGATCACGAGGATGTTATTATAAAGCTCTTTACAATATATATAGTCAGTTTTTAATAAAAATGCATTTTCTGTAATGAAGTAATGATTATGTATAAAATCTAGAAAACTAAGATAAATTGTTAAACAAAATAATATGCAAAAAAAAAAAAATAAAAAAAAATAAAAAAGTAAAGAAATAAAAAACGATTAGAAATAAATGAAAATATTTTCAATTAAAAAAAAATTAAGTTTTTGTTTAAATGAAGCATGAGTCAGTTTAGTAAAAAAATCAAAATTTGATAAGACTATTTGTTCCAAAAGTAAGGGCCTCAGTAAGAAACGAAAAATGGTCTTTACTTTGCTTTTTTTAAAAAGGGGAAATAAGATTAATAATATGTCCGTACTTAAAAGGTGACATTAAAACTGTTGAAAGCATACAAAGAAGAGCGACAAGAATTATTAATGACTTAAGAAATTGCAGCTATGAGGATTGGCTAAAAAGATTAGGAATTATGAAAAATGAAGAGCAAGGGGTGACCTAATCTATCAATATAAAATCTACAAGAGGTTCAAAACTATCAGTTGCATAAATCCTTTAAATACCAACGAACTGCATTAAGAAATTAGCACTCCATCACTACCAAAATAAACTTTTTTACCAAAAGAGTTGTAAAAAATTGGAATCAACTAAGTTCACAAACAGTAAATCAAGAAATAGTAAGTATAAAAACAAGATAAACAATGATTATTTTAAAAACAATCAATTCGAAGGCTATTGTAATGCAGTACTACATTTTGTTTGTTTGTTTTTTATATAAAACCATAGCTATAACCTTGTATTATTATTATTGTTATTATTGTTATTGTTATTATTATTATTGTTATTATTACTATTATTATTATTATTATTATTATTATTATTATTATTATTATTATGATTATATGAAGATATGAAGATTATATTTATTTTTAGGGTTCAAACATTTAAGATTTTGTAATACATTTGAATAAGGATACTTTGCAAAAAAAACGCGATAATGGAGGCCTGGGAATAAAATACCCAAATCCTCCCCCGTTACCCAAATCTAAGGGCAGTGATGTATATGAAACTAAAAACCTGTCGATGAATTTGAATTTAGTATAAGATAGTAAAAGTTTTGCTACATCACTGTCCTCACGTTTGGGAACGAAGGGAGGAGGGGGAGGAGGGAATCGAATATTTTTGTTCCCAGGCCTCCTTCATCGCAATTTCCGGATAAGTATCATCATTTGGCATTGACATAAACATACTTAAGTTTGAATATGACATATCTGAAACATGAAAAAATACTGCGGGCGCCCATGCGTCGACAAAAATTTCGTACTAATCATTACAATGGAAACGATCATAATGATCACTGGTAATCAATATATAGCATCGTTATTTTAAAAAAAAAGAAGTCAAAAACTTATATCGTATTAAACATATAACATGTCAAATACTAAGTAACATCAACATAAAGTATCAGATAAATATTGATGGGGTTTGCTTCTAAAAGACTTTCTTTTAAAAAAATTAAAATTATTAAAGTACATTAATAATGAATTTTAAATCGAATTAAATTGAAAACTGAAATTTAAGTTTGCTTCTATTCTATTTTAACAAAATAAATTTCATATTATTCAACACAATTTTTTTATCAATGTGGATTAATTGCAATTTGACATTGTAACAAAAATTATTTATGAAAAACCGCAAGGTGTTTTTTGTTCAAACAACGTTTGTTTATAACGTTACTAAAGCCCAATATTTGCAAAAAACCTTTTAACTAGAAATATAGAAATTACTTTTAACCCTAGATTGACTTGTTTTTAGTACCAAAATTGAAAGTTTTACACTAATTGTTAGGACAAATTTTTAAAAAAAAACTTTTTTCCCACAATTCTCTTCTTTAATTTGCTGCTATTTGCGAAAACTTTCGTAAAATTTACTATAAAATGTTAGAGGTAATCAGTAATAAAAATTGTTCGATATAAAAGTTATTAATAATTAAATTGTTATGCAATTGTTTTTAAAATATTTAAAGAACAAAAACTATTTAAAGCCAAGCTTCAACTCACTAAAATCAAAATTCTCATTATTATTTTGTTACACGAGTCCACAATGGAAGACACGAATGTCGAAGAAGAAAGTTTAAATTCAGATGTTGCTGCAAGCGGTTTAGTCGCTCTCTGTGATCGAGTTAACAATGCACATCAATATCCAGAATTAATTGACAAAAATTTAGAGTTTGTAGCTGCTCAATTTGTGGAAGATTCTTCATTACGTATATTTGTTCGAAACATATCTAATTCAACCTCATATGATAAAAATAATAAAATAATTAGAATTGCTGACGAAGATACTAGCAAAATTACTGCAACTTATTCTGTTGATGACAATAATCATATTACACAAATTTATGATGCTAAAGAAGTTACAAATACATCTAATATTCAGGAAGAAATTCAATGGGAGGATAAAGTGGAAGAATCAGAGGTAATTTCCCTGGAACACGACCATGAAGATGATCACAATAATGTTGAAATATCAATAGATATTGAAGACGAAAGTACTGTCAAAAAAAGCACTTTATATGATAAAGGTGTGTATAATTATTTATTTTATGATTTGATTCATAAGTAACCATAAAAAATGTTAAGTTTAAGCTTAAGAGTTATATACCAGATACAAATTAAAATAATGATTCTAAATTGCAATATACCCACAACAATTTCATTAATGAAATTGTTGTGGTATATCATTTGATCACAATGTTTTAATCGACATTGATCACAATGTTTTAATAAACATTGTGATCAATGGTGATGAACAAAAGGAAATCTTGGTTATATCGCCAACTACCAAAGTATTTAAAAAACAAAAGCTACGTTTAAATGTAATAACATACAATAACAATTAGGTGATTGGGTTCTTAACACAGAAGATTTTACTAAAGTCAGACTTAAGTTCAGTATTATTTAACCTGTATATTGACAAGTCAAAACCTTTATTTCTTAGTATAAAACAGTTATGCCCAAAAACTAGTGACCAACTAAGACCAGGTTTTAAACAAGTTATGACAGATTAAATAAAGACCAATTTGAGATAGGCCCCCAACAGAATGATTTTCAAATCATTATAGAGTTCTTTATTTCTTTATAAGAATTATTCTTTCTATATGAAAGTTGCGCAGAAAACCTCCCTACTAAAATATATACAATTAAATATTTTGTGGTAAATCTACACTACACTTCTGGAAACTCTCTTTACTTGTTTCTCTACACAGCTTCTAGCAAGCTTTAGAACCAAGTTTTAGAGCATTAGATTCATTAAAAATAACATAAAGAATTTGTATTTTGCAATGTTGGTATTAATTATAAGTTATATATAGTTCATTTATTTATATTAAGTTAAACATACATGTTTATATATAAGTTAATATGAATTTATTTTGATGTTAATAAAATTATATTTTACTTGTTTAACAAGATATTTCAGAGTTAAGAGTTGCTAATAAAATTAAAAAAAAACTACTTTTCTTGAAGTAGTAAGACTCTAGTGGTAATATGGGCCACTACAGTCTTTAGGAGCTAGATCAAATGAATCGAATATGTGGCAAATGTTGATGCATTCACCTTAATTTACAACTTTTACTATTTGTAAATAATAAGTTTATATATAAATAAGTTCAATTTATTAATGCTATTAACATTTGAAAATTTGACTTCTTCAATGTTCGAAAAACAAACTTCTCTAATGTTCAAAAAAGCTTATTTGAAAACTGACTATTTCTTATACTGGAATTAATTATTTAATAGCTTTTTTAAAACAGTCACACAATGGGCCAAATAGCTGTTTTCACGGACATTGGTTCATAATTTTTATGTCGATTAAAGACTTTGGGAAGGTTTTTATGTGTAAATTTTGGAAAAACGAAAAAATAATTTTGCCGCAGGATATTTAGGTCGTAATTTAAAAAAAACAAAATATTAAAAATTTCATAAAATTTCCTTTTTTATAGGTTATAACAAAATACATATAAATCTTTATAAATATGTATGTATATTTTGTAATACAAAGATAACGTCAATGACAATAACAATAAAAATTATCAAAAGAAGTACTAAAATAGGTAATTTATTCATATGTTAACATTTTAAAATATGTGTCAGATACAATGTTATAAGAGTTTGTTTATGACTATATTTATCAGAATGCCCTCATTCATACCAAAATTTGCGGAATGATTTTGACTTATATTTCTTGTTAAAAAAATTTTGATTAGATGATATCTACATTTAGTTAATGGTGTCTGTTAAATTGACAATATAGGAGTTTTTCTTGAGAGTCTAGTATGTATTCATCCTGATATTTGTTATTACCTTTTTAACCTGAGTCATAAAGATTTCCCAAACCACTTTCCTCATTATTCAAAATTAGCTCCATAGAATGACTAATCAGTTTGTTAAGTGATTGTTTTATACTGATCTATGGTCCAGGTAAATTTATTTTTGTAACAGGTGGAAACTTGTTAAATATTGATCCACATAAATTTTTCTTTTTGAGGAAAAGGAAAATACTTAAAGAATTACTGAGAGCACCAATTCAAACATTTGAAATGTTACATGAAATAGAATCTCTATATGATTTTTGTGCAATAGTTCTCTAGCTATATGACCTGTTGTTGCTGTTCCTTCTTTTCTTATTGTATCAGGGTAGTCCCATTTTTTATACCTGTTTATTTTAATATCTCTTTTTATAATGAAGTGTCTGCTTGCTGCAGAAATCTATTTGAAGCACTGAACGGGGACTAAAACCAATCAAAAACACTAGCTTTCACATGTATAACAGTCTTTATGAAATGGTCAAATGTACCCAGTAAAGCATGAAGAAGCTATGAAAATATCAGTAATTTTTAAATGTAACAATTTTTAATATAAAGTATGTTCACATATTTAAAATATAAAATAATATGAACACTATTACAAGATACCATTTTACTTGTATTGGTTTTACATCACAGGTTGAAATTGGTTTTAAAGTTTTTCTGGCCCTTGTGATATAATCAGGGGTTTTTTTAAGTAAAGAACTGTCTTCTTGCTCATATTGGTTAAATATTTCATTCATAGTTATAGTGTCTCGATTGATTACAAAACCATTTTTAATTTTTGTAATATTCAAACATTGATCTTTTGACCATGTGCCTAGATCACAATGTGCACCTCCAACTCTTTAAAAAAGATTCGCTGCTTTCATATCCATCATATGTGACTGCACTTCGACCTTTACAAATTGTTTTCCCTCTTTTAACATAAGGAAACCTTTGTTTTTTAACTCTTCAATGTCAGAATTAAAGACAGACAAGTCCAAACTTTATTTTCATTAGTATATTTTCAATGTTTATATCTAAACAAATGTTCTCCAATATCCTTTGCATTGTCAGTTTAATAGCCTGAAATAGACTGAAGTAAACACAAGAATTAAGTTAAGATAATTCATAATAATTGGCATTACTTCAGATTGTTTTCTTCTGAGATGTTTCCAACTAGGCAATATGTTGAAACCAGCAGTAAAAAAAGTTTTTTTTTTCGGTTTGTATATGGATGTCTACCAAGAGCACAAACTGTTTAAATTGTTTTTGTTGGAAACTTATTGAAAGAGCTATTCTTTAACATACTTTTCAAGCAAGGTTTCCTTACCAGCCTTAAATTGAATGCCAACATAGCCCATCTTTTAAGTTTGTTTTTCTTCAGATGCAGATCTTTGCCAGCTATTCTGAACTATTTTTTTTTGTGCAAATGTCAATTCATCGGAGCCAAGTGCCTTAGCAATTACCAGTATATAACCTGTTGTATTTGCAGAAATAGTTTTTAGTTATTTATTTTCCTCAGCAATTAAAATTACAAATAAGTCAAATTCAGTGAGCTTCATTATTATTAAACTAAAGATATAAATATTTTTGTTGATTCATTATCTAATAACTTTTTAAACAAAATGATTTAAACTTAAAATAATATAATTCAAAATATAAGCAAGTGTACGGATAAATAAAAATATTGTATTATTACTATATACACCAAAAGCCCTCAGTTTTGATTTTAACTCTTGCAATTCTTTCATTTTAAAACAGATTTCAATTATGCAATATTTTTTTTTCATTAATGGTTGTACTAACTAGATCAAATTTGGTAAAAAAAAAGTTCAATAGAAAAGCGGGTTGGTGGGGGGGGGGGAGGGGTTAGAGGTGTTGGTCAAAAATCAATCTTAATCCTTTTTTTTATTTCTAGACGCACTTTTACTGAACACATCTTCCCCTTATAAAAATATAAAACAGTAAAACTATTTGCATAAATATTTTTTAATATATTTTACAAAATTTTAAACTATAGGGGTAGGGTCATTCTTTTACACTTTTATTTAAAAGTGCTAAGTTGGTACAATTTAGATAAAAAGCATCTTACTCCTCTTTGTTATAGGAGTTTAAAAATATATAGGTTAACTAATGCCAACTTGCCACTTTTTGAGATAAATTTATTTTTTTTTGATAAAAAATTAGTTAAAAAACACTAAAATTTTGCTAAATTTCAGTTGTTTCATTAGATATAATTTGTAAAAAAAATTTTGCCCAATAATCTATGAAGTTAACATTCACATTTCTATAAACTGCAGTCTAAGGTTGTTTCTACATACAATTATCACATTAGCACTGCTTATATAGTGACATTTTTTCTTATATAATGCCAAAAATGACTTTTATGTATCATTACAACTATCTTACAACTACAGTATCTTACAACTACAGTAAAGCTGACTGGGATTCTTTCCGTGATTTTCTTCGTGATGGCCCTTGGGTAGAAATCTTTCAACTTCCTGTCGACAAATGTGCTTCTTACATAACTTCGTGGATTCAGGCTGGCATGGAATCTTTTATTCCCTCTCGACGATTCCAGGTCAAGCCTCACTCTCCTCCATGGTTTTCCTCACACTGTGCTGCTGCGATTGCCAATCGAAACCGTTACTTACATATTTATCAGCAAAACAATTCTCCAGAAAACAGACGTCTGTTTATTACTGCTAGAAACAACTGTAAAAAGGTTTTGTCTAACACCAAAACCCGCTATTCTCAGGTCATGAAATCTCGTATCTCATCTCAAAAATTAGGCTCTCGTGACTTCTGGAGAATCTTTAATAATATCAATAATAAGGGCAAATCTATAATTCCACCTCTCTTGTATGGTTCAGACTTTGTCACCTCACCTAAAGACAAAGCTGAATTGTTTGCTAAAAACTTTTCATCAATATCATCTCTTGACTCCACTAATTGCGTTCTACCTGATATTGCCAACAAACAGGTTGATCCATTGCTTGACATTCATATCACTCCAGCATCTGTATCTAAAGTGATCTCCTGCCTCGACTCTTCTACAGCTTGTGGCCCAGACAACATACCTGTTATTGTCTTGCAGAAGTGTTCTCCGGAGCTGTCGTCTATACTCTCAAAACTATTCAACAAGTGCTTATCAGAGTCTTGTTTTCCAGCCTGCTGGAAAGCCGCATCTATTATCCCTATCTTCAAAAATTCTGGGGAGCGATCTGATTCGTCTAACTACCGTCCCATAAGTCTTCTTCCTATCATAAGCAAGGTTTTTGAATCTTTAATTAACAAACACTTAATTTCTCATCTTGAATCTAATAACTTACTTTCTGACCATCAATATGGATTTCGATCTTCTCGTTCTACAGCTGATTTGCTAACAGTAATAACTGACAGGTTTTATTGTGCATTAAATGAAGGTGGAGAGGTTAAGGCCATCGCTCTTGACATTTCAAAAGCTTTTGATAAAGTTTGGCATGCTGGTCTTCTCCATAAGCTTTCTTCTTATGGTGTATCCGGCAACATCTTTAAGATCATTGAATCCTTCCTTTCCAATCGTAGCACAAAAGTTGTCCTCGATAGACAACACTCTTCTTCTTATTCTGTAACTTCAGGGGTTCCTCAAGGTTCAATCCTTGGCCCTATACTCTTTTTAATTTACATTAACGATCTTCCAGATATTCTCACATCTAAGGTGGCATTGTTTGCTGATGATACTACCATTTATTCTTGTCGTGATAAGAAACCAACACCCTCTGATTGCCTGGATGGGGCATTTGAGCTTGAAAAGGATCTCACTTCTGCTGCAGCATGGGGCTCACAGTGGCTGGTGAACTTTAATTCAGATAAAACTCAATTTTTTTCAGCCAATCGTTATCGCAATAATTTAGATCTTCCTATATTTATGAACGGTGATGTACTCGATGAGTCACCTACTCTTCATCTTCTAGGATTAACTCTTACTTCCAATCTTTCTTGGAAACCATATATCAAATCAGTTGCAAAATTAGCATCTGCTAAGGTTGCATCTCTTTATCGAGCTCGCCACTTTCTTACTCTGGATTCTATTCTCTATCTCTATAAATCTCAAATCCGGCCTTGTATGGAATACTGTTGCCATATCTGGGGCGGATCTTCTAATGATGTCCTTTCTCTTTTAGACAAGGTGCAAAAACGCATTGTAAACATAGTTGGACCTGCTCTTGCAGCCAACCTCCAACCATTATCACATCGTCGTAATGTTGCTTCTCTTTCTCTTTTCTACAAATACTATAATGGGCACTGCTCTAAAGAGCTAGCGTCTCTTGTCCCATCTACTAAAATTCATTCTCGTGTTACTCGTCATTCAATTAAGTGTCATCCTTTTTCTGTGACTGTTCCTAAGTGCTCCAAAAACGCTTATTCATCTAGTTTTTTTCCTCGAACATCAGTTCTTTGGAATTCGCTTCCTTCATCTTGCTTTCCTGATTCATATAATTTGCAATCTTTTAAATCATCTGTCAATCGTTATCTTGCTCTACAACCTTCATCTTTTCTCTTACAGTAACTTCCAACTTTAATTAGTGGCTGCTTGCAGCCTTGTTGGAAGCGAAGATGTTTAAAAGGAAAAAAAAAAAAAAAATTTATACCTATTACATATCTTTTGCAACAAATTTACGTCATTCAAACTAGTATATTTCCTGAACAAAGCACGCTTTTGAATTGATTTTTTTTTTAATGAACTGGAAATTTATTTGGCTTTCAACAACAACTAACTTAAATATATTTTGGTAACATTGATTTTTGAGCAATGTCTACTGTTTGGCCCACTGTTAGTTAGTTAGTTAGTAGGACTTTGTTAACACCCTATTTTGTTGGTCTGAGTACATTAACAAGTTTATTAAAGTTCATAACTAGTTTAACTAGTTACTAGGAAAAGCAGAACCGAAGAAGTAAACATAATCTGGTTCTGACTCCGGCTTAAAATTTTTATTTATTTAAATACTATTTTTTTAAATAAAAAGATTTTCTTTATCGGTTTCATGGAACTGAAAGTCAATCTTCTAGATTCAATTTTAGCTCCATATTTACACCACATTTATTTTGGTTATAATAGTTTAAAGAGTTTTGGTAATAATTATAATAATAGTAATAATTAGATTTATACTAATTATTTATTGAAAAATGAATAATTTGTAAAATAGTAAAAAATAGTTAAAAATTAAAGAAAAAGAGCATGATGATTAATTCATTTTTAATTAATTGTAGGTAGTAATTATATACATAACTTTGAGAATGAATTAAACCTATAGCGATTGCTTTTTTCTTAAGTTACTTAATTATTAAATATACTTAATATACTCAAAGATATTTACTTGCAAAAGTAAGTCATATAAATCTTTCTATTTATATTTTATGTTGTTAGCACATAATCAACTTCTAACTAAAAATTATTTTAACAAGAAATTTTGAAAAGAATATGAAAAATGCGATACCATTTTTTAAAATATATTTTCATTTTATTCATAGTGATATCAAGATTAAAAATTATCTATAAATTTACAATTTGTTTTGAGGAATTAATTTAAAATTTATTTGAACAAGAGAATTTTAGTCTTCTTAAATTTTCTTATTTAAATATAATAAAATCTTTTAATTAAATATAATAAAATAATTATATTTAATTAAATAAATAATCGCGAATTTAAAATTTGAAATTTTGAAAAAGTTTTATTTAAATTGTAAACATTTTTAATAGTTAAATTTTTTTTTTTAAGGTTTCATAATTTTCTGTTTCTTGAAAATACTTTAAAAAGTAGAAGCATTCTATTACAAACATAAAACAATTAAAATAAAAACTAAATTATAAAAAATTTATGTTTAATTAATAAATTATTGTGATTCTATTCATAATTTTTTTTTTTTCAAAACTTTTTTGCGCAACAGTTTAAAAGAAAATTTTTAAAGAAAACATAAACTCAAAAATCATTTGAATGAAAAAAATTCAAACTGGCATTTATTAGAATTTCCTGCTTATTCAAAGCAATTTTCATTACCTGTGAATTTTCCTTAACAAACTCATGCAAATATCTAGCAGTTATTTGACATTTCATTTTTTTGAAGTAATTTTTTGCTCCCCTTATCAAACATCCTGTCAGTTTTTCTTCGGCTCAAGATACCATCGCATTGCATTTCAAAATATAACTTAGTCGAATGTAATCAAAATATATGTGTATATATGTAAAAACATGCATAAATGTATGTAATATATATGTAAAAAAATATAAAATATACATATATTTAAAAAAAATAAAATTATCAAAATATAAAAAAATTGAACACATTAAACGTAGTGCAATGAAAATTTTAACATGGGGTCTATGCGAAAAAAGGCAGTACCATGCCCGTACCATGGGGGTTGTCAGGTGCAATCAACCTTCCTTTTTTAATAAATTCTCTTTGTTTCATGCAAATTTTATAGTAAAAATTAAGTAAAAAAGTCAAATTAAAAATTTTAAAGATTGGAAAAAGGTTAAACTAAAAAGAATGTAGCCAAAAAGTTTAGTGCTCCTCAAAACACTTTAACTTACTGGATTAAACACTAAGAAGACATAATCATTAAGAGTTAGTCAATTTGGAGCTAAGAGACAAAAGTTAAGTTTTTGAAATCATGATTCCGTTGATAAATTTTAAAGATTTTATTTTAAATTTGTTTTTTAGAAGGTAAACAGCTTATTTTAAATTTTTTCTTCTTCTTTACTCTCTCCTTCTGTTAAAATTTGATAGTAACTTGAAATAGGTCATTTTAAAGAAGATTTTCAGTTATTTGAACTTTTGGTAATTCAAAGTAAATTCTAGTTCTTCTAAGGGTTCAAATAACCGGGAGTTTACTGTTATATGTTAGATCAAGAAGCAATAAAATAGAAAGAATGTGGTATTTAATAAATTTAGTATTTTTTTGAGTTTGCTTTACTTTTGTTTTTTTAATAAGCGTTCATGTTGATGATAAAGCATGTTTTATTATCAACATGAACAATGAACATATTAAATATTTTTTTATAACTGTTTTAAGTGGTTTAAATATTTTAATATTTGCTTTTTTACTTTTACTTTTTTTAAGTATCATGTTAGGTAAAAACAATTATTAAAAGTAATATTGTAATAGTATTAAATACGTTACTTGAACATTACATTATAAGTCCAACTTAAACTTTAAATTATAACAGTAATTAAGCTATTTAAAACCCTGCCAAATGAGAGCTTTATGAAGTATTATTTAAATATGAGAACTATTATGTTAAAAAAACAGCAACAAAAACTAATGTACAAAAGGTATAATTTTATACTATCGCAACCCCCCTTACTGCAAAGTGCTAATTTGAGCCCTGTAACTAAGCAAGGACAAAATAAGTGCCATAATGTTAATATACTAATTTGGTTTAATAAAATAATTACTGAGGTGAAACACTTTTCATTTACAGGCAAAATATTGAAACTATGTTTATGAATTTAAATAAAATGAACAAAATGTTACATTGTTTTTACTACTGTATGAATTTGAATCAATAAAATAACAAGAAGTTAATCATTCAACCAGAGCAAATTTACAACTCTAATTACACAACATTTCTTATTGGAATGTTTAATTTGTGGAATTTATTTCATAATAATTTTTTTAGAATTTTAAATAAAAAACAAAGTATTCTTAAGTTAAAAATCAAAATAGTCTTATCTTTTGAAAAATTAAAAGTTAAAAAAAGTTATTCGTTTTGGTCATTTTGAACAAAATTAAAACAAAAAAACTTTGAAGATAAAATTTATAAAAGTTTATACCAGAATGTATTTTTTACCGCGTTTTTGTGACATTGGGAATATATATTGTTATTAATCTAATTTTTATTGTTATTGGGAATTCCGCATTATACGCGGTGCCATTGGGCTATATAAGAAACTGGGAGTATTGTTTGTAAAATATCAGTTTTAACAAATTATTTTTCTGTAATTAAAATTACTAAAGCTTGGTTTCCAATAATTGTAGAAATATTGTAAAACAGTTGTGCAATTTTGTTGTAGGGGAAAGTATGCACCCTTGATCCTAAAATCCAGGGGGAAAAATGCTAAACAAAAATTTACGAAAGACAAAATTATAAAACTATTTTAGCGTTTTCTAACTTTATGGTTTTAATAAACTTTAAGAAAGTATAAATATATTTTTTATAATCAATATTAGTTTTACAATTATCATTAATTTAGGAGAATGTTATTAACACAATGCGCCCTGGATTTTATGATCAAGGGTGCACGCTTTCCCCTACAGCAACAAAATTGCACAACTGTTTTACAATATTTCATTGTAGGAATCAATTTGTTTTCACAACAATTGTTTTACAACATAAATTTTATTATACAACCAATGTTTAGTTCCATAACTTACACTTAAGTTTCCATTTAAAACAAATTTGTTGTGTAACTGTTGTATTATTTTATCTATTTTCATTAAAATAAAAGTTCTTTGATAAGAATTTTGAACTTTTCAACTAAAAATATTTTGATCTTTTTTAATAAATTTGAATTTGATTCATATGCATTTTTGCACATAAAATATATTAAATTTTTATTAACTAAATAATATGATAATATTTATAATAAGGACATCAATAAAGCAGCAAAATAATATTTCTTATAAGTAAAATATAAAAAAATATTCACTATAAAAAACTGTTTACAAATAGTCTCACACCTAATAAATATAAAATAGTATCTGTGGCTCCAAAATTAAAAACTCTGCAAAACAACTTTCTAACTGTTTCTAACTAATCAGTCTTCTTTCTATTATTAGAAAGGTCTTTAATTCTTTTAATTAAAAAATTTCTATTATCTCAGGTTCCATTTTTGGTCCTGTATTGTTCTAAAGTGACTTTTTTTGCTGATGACACAACAGTATACTTCAGACTTGATATAAAAAAATCATTTTTAATTGCTTATAACAAGAAGCTGATTTTGAATTTGATCTTTTCTGTGATATCTTGGTGTTTGCTGTGCCTTGTGAATTTTTACCCAAACAAAACTCAGTTATTTAATGCTAACAATTATCACAATATTAGTGATATTCCTATACTGATGAATTGCAACACTCTTACTGAGTCCTCTACTTTATGTCTCGTATTATCATTCACTATTCTTGGAATTTCTTTCATGAAAACAAAATATACAATCCATTGTTAAGTTAGTATTTGCCTCTCTTTATTGAAATTACTATTTTCTTACTCTCAAATCTATTCTCTAACTTCATCAATTTTTTATTCAGTGTAATTATATGCAAATATGTTGGTAATATTGTAAGATGCAATGTTTTGTGAGTTTAATTGTAAATATTTTTTGTGCAAAGTTATAAGTTTTTTGTGTGCCTGTTTTGTAAATATTTTATTTTACAATAAAGTTAAACGAGTTTATATTTCTTTTAAAGAATATGTTGCTGAAACAGATGATATAAGCAGTCAAAATATTGAAGACTCAACACAATTTAGTGAATGTTTTAATGAAGATGACGATGGGAAGCTACTTTTGCAGTTTGCAGGTTAATAAAATTAATATTTTTTTGTCTATTAAAAAAAAAAATGGTTTGAAGATCTTTAATTAACAGTTTTAAATTATATTTTGCTAAAATTGTTTAAAATATTATACTATTAACCTGCATTTCTTTTTTTAAATCATCAATTGTTATAAGAATGAGTTGCTAAATTAAAATAAATAAAAGCTAATAAATTTGTCAAATGTTTTTTTTTTCTAAATAATAATAGTATAACAGTTTTTTTTGGTGATAACATTTAGACATGGATAAACTTGGGTGCATTTATCAAATTAGAATGTTTTACAAAAGAATATAAACTTTACATGGTCTTAAGATTTGAATGTTAAAATATTTTTAGATAAAAATTGAAATCTGCTGATGAATATAACTTTAGAATTTTAGTAACATCGGTAACTGATTGTCTTCACATCTAGAATGTGGAGGTGGGGCTAAGGTATACGTGTCAAAGTATTTTTGTTCCCAGGCCCTAACCAATGAGATTTTTTGCAAAGCATTCTCTTTTGATATACTCATACATACTCAGGTGTAAATAATAATTGTTTCTTATTTAAAAGTTTATTTCTCAATCATATTAGGAATACAAGCCTAGAATACAATTTAAAAAAAATAATAATAACAAAATTTATTTTTTTGTGTGCAAATAATCCTAGGCTAGAGAAAGCCCTTTCATGCCTAATAACAATGATATTTTTATGTGGTTGTTTTTTACAACTGTTAAACAAGTTGCAATCAATTTTTTTTTTTTTTGATTAACCCACTAATTTATACCCCATTCACACCAAACTTGACCTTAAAGAAACTGCATTCTTAATTGTGTCTTATTAAAACAACATCTCAAGGTTGTTTTATTTGAATAACTTTTGTGCTGTCCAAATAGAATAAAATCAGTTCTTAATTTGATGTGAATGAAAAAATAAAAATAATAAAATACTTTTAAAACTGGTTTTATTTTTGGTGTTAATGGGTATTAAATTGCAAAAAGTGGGAATCAAACGCAGAACTTTTCATTTACAAAGCTAACACGTTATCACTACACCATAATGCGTTGGTTTTAATTTTGATACTAAAATGTTCTGCATCATTCTTTTGAAAAGAGAATTTTTTTTTACACAAATAACAAAAAATATTTTTGTATCATTTGCCTTGCATATGGAAAAAACATTCTAATATTAAGGTTATGAAATAACTAATTCTTTTGAATTCAAATCCAAAAAATATCAGAAATGAGATCTTTAGAATTCATGACATTTTTTCAGACAAAAAAATTATTAATTTTAATTTGCTGTATTATTTATCCTTCATATGTATTGAAGTTATACATTGATTTAGGTATGTGTGATAGTATATATATATACATATATATATATATATATATATATATATATATATATATATATATATATATATATATATATATATATATATATATATATATATATATATATATATATATATATATATATACATATATATATATATACATATATATATATATATATATATACATATATATATATATACATATATATATATATATATATATATATATATATATATATATATATACATATATATATATATATATATATATATATATATATATATATATATATATATATATATATATATATATATATATATATATATATGTTTGTATGTATCAGGCCTTGTTTTAAAGTGTTAAGCTGCTGGCAATTTACGCCTAGAGCGATTTTCATTAAGCAACTTTTTATCATTTTTAACTTTTAAATTATTCTATAAGCAGTAAGATAAAAGAAGTAATTAACTTTATAAAAAACCACATTAACTTTTGATTGACAATTATGTAAAAAAGGTTTGTTATTATTATTAAAGTTTAATTTACAATTATCTTTCATATAAACGCTAATGACAAAAACTCAAATAAAATTAAAAACTACGAAAACTTAATCTCTATTACACTAATTTTTTTATCGAAATATTTAGTAACAAAAAAACAAAATTGTTTAAAGTTAACAACAATTTTTTTTTTCAATATGAAGTTATTAAACAGAATGGAAAAAAAAACCCATAAAAGAAATATATATAATAAAAGCTTTTATTTATCATATTGCGAGCACAAGAATATTTATGCAACTTTTGATTGCAATTAAAAAATTTTACTTAAATTTCTATATAATAATAAATAATTTATAATTAATTTTTTTTTTTTTAATCTTTAATAATCGATTTTTTTGCTTAAAAAATGCTAATACTTTAAGCTTGAAGCAAAGATCATTATGATATAATTTAATTCTGATAAAAAATATATAATTTTATTTAAAATTAATTTAATAAAAATATATAATTTTATTCTGATAAAAAAATATATAATTTAATTTTGATTTAAAAAAGATATAAATAATAATCCTGATTAAAAAAATATATTTAAGTTTATTAAAATTAAAGTTAATGTTAGGGTTTAATTTAACTGTCAAATTTATTTTAAAATATTATAAAATATTGTTCAATATTTAAATTTTATTTATTCTTTTAAAAAATTAGCTCATTTTTATTGCAATTGTTTTTTTGGTTTTCTTTACTAAACACTTTTTACTCAAAATTAAATTTTAAATAAACGTGTTCCAAGTCTGTATCAAAAATTTATACAAAACGCAAGTTAAACTTTTTTTTATAACGCAATTAGTGTTAAGCAATTATTTTTTAAATAATGGTATATACAATGATATAATTTTAACAAATGATGTTTGGAAAAATAATCTTTGCTTTCACAACAAAAACGTTGATAAAATAATAAACTTTTAATAAAATAGATAAATTGATGTAGTTTTTTAATTTTTTTAAAATAAAAAATCATTTTTAGTTGCAAATTTTTAAAAACAATTATTTAAGAAATAATCATTAAAAAAATTTAACGTATTTCAATTCATTTGCTCTTTGTGAGACTAATTTGAGTTCAGCTGACTCATCTTGTGATCTTAGTGTTGATGGTTATCTTCCTTTAAATTGTAAAGGCTCCAATAACCACATGTTTAGTCTTCGTTTAATAACAGTAACAATCCTTACTTATTTTGACAGATAAAAGTTATTTGTCAAAATAAGTTAATAAATAAGTGCCGCAAATAAGTATCGAAACATAGAAAATAATACGTTTAACAAGAAAATGCAAAATACAATCAAATTTATAGAGATAAATATCCATAGTTCATTTTTTTTCTCCAAAGTATATGCAAGTTTAACATGAGCAAGGTAAAACACTAACATATTTCTTCGTAAAGACTCCAATAGTCGCATGCTTGGCCTGGTCATTTACATTCGTAAGAATTTACCCATTTGGTGGGAAACTAGGTTCGAATCCACAGACTTTTCTTTTATGTGCTTTTGTTTAGCACCACTTCACTCGTCTTTCTCTTTGTTCTATATCGCTCTCCTTCATCTCAAGACTGCACTCTTTTTGATGTTGTTTCTGATCAAATTGACCAAGCCCTCTCTCTTTATCCATCAGTCAATATTGTTGTTGTCGGTGACTTTAATGCTCATCACACTAAATAGCTTGGCTCTAGTGTCAGTGACTCTGCAGACATTAAAGCCCACAACTTTTGTCTTGCTCAATCCCTAACTCAAATAGTCAACTTTCCAACTCGCTTTCCAGACAACCCGAATCATTTACCTTCTCTAATCGACTTATATCTTGTTTCTGATCCTAGTCAGTGCTCAGTTTCTCCACATTCATCCTTAGGTGCTTCTGATCCTGAATTTGATCTCTCTAAAACTATTATCTCATTCTTCATCATCATCTGAATCCCCCTATCATCATACCTCTTACAACTACCTTAAAGCTGACTTGGACTCTTTCCATGATTTTCTTTGTGATGGCCCTTGGGTAGAAATCTTTCGTCTTCCTGTTGACAAATGTGCTTCTTGCATAACTTCGTGGATTCAGGCTGGCATGGAATCTTCTATTCCCAATCGACGATTCCAGGTCAAGTCTCACTCTTCTCCATGATTTTCCACACATTGTGCTGCTGCGATTGACAATCAAAACCATTACTTTCATATCTATCAGCAAAACAGTTCTTCAGAAAACAGACATCTGTTTACTACTTTTAGAAACCATTGTAAAAAGGTTTTGTCTAACGCCAAAGCCAGCTATTCTCAGGTCATGAAATCTCGCATTTCATCACAAAAATTAGGCTCTCGTGACTTAAGAATCTTTAATAGTATCAAAAAAAAGGGCAAACCTGTAATTCCACCTCTCTTGTACTTTGTCACCTCCCCTAAAAACAAAGCTGAATTGTTTGCTAAGAACTTTTCATCAATATCATCTCTGGATTCCACTAGTTGCATTCTACCTGATATAGCTGTCAAACAGGTTAATCCATTGCTTGACATTCGTATCACTCCAGCTTCTGTATCTAAAGTGATTTCCTGCTTAGACTCTTCTACAGCTTGTGGCCCAGACAACACACCTGTAATAGTCTTGCAGAAGTGTTCTCCGGAGCTGTCATCTATACTCTCAAAACTATTCAACAAGTGCTTATCAGAGTCTTGTTTTCCAGCCTGCTGGAAAACAGCATTAGTTATCCCTATTTTCAAAAATTCTGGAGAGCAATCTGATTCGTCTACCGTCCCATCAGTCCTCTTCCTATCATAAGCACGGTTTTTAAATCTTTAATTAACAAACACTTAATTTCTCATCTTGAATCTAATAACTTACTTTCTGACCATCAATATGGATTTCGATCTTCTCGTTCTACAGCTGATTTGCTAACAGTAATAACTGATAGGTTTTATCGTGCATTAGATAAAGGTGGAGAGGTTAAGGCCATTGCTCATGGCATTTCTAAAGCATTTGATAAAGTTTAGCATGCTGGTCTTCTCCATAAGCTTTCTTCTTATGCTGTATCTAATAACATCTTCAAGGTTATTGAATCATTTCTTTCTAATTGTAGTATAAAAGTTGTCCTCGATAGACAGCACTCTTCTTCTTATTCTGTAACTTTAGGGGTTCCTCAAGGTTCTATCCTTTGCCCTTTACTATTTTTAATTTATATTAACGATTTTCCAGATATTCTGACTTCTGAGGTGGCATTGTTCGCTGATGATACTACCATTTATTCTTGTCATGATAAAAAGCCAACACTCTCTGATTGCTTAGAGGGGGCATTTGAGCTTGAAAAGGATCTCACTTCTGCTACAGCATGAGGCTCACAGTGGCTGGTGAACTTAAACTCAGATAAAGCTCAATTTTTTTCAGCCAATCGTTATCATAATAATTTAGATCTTCCTATATTTATGAATGGTGATGTACTCGATGAGTCATCTACCCTTCATCTTTTAGGATTAACTCTTACTTCTGATTTTTCTTGGAAACCATATATCAAATCTGTTGCTAAATTACCATCTGCTAAGGTTGCATCTCTTTATCATGCTCAACACTTTCTTACTTCAGATTCTATTCTCTATCTCTATAAATCTCAAATCTGGCCTTGTATGGAATACTGTTGCCATATCTGGGGCGGATCTTCTAATGATGCCCTTTCTCTTTTAGGCAAGGTGCAAAAACACATTGTAAACATAGTTGGACCTGCTCTGGCAGCCAATCTCCAACCATTATCACATTGTCATAATGTTGCTTCTCATTCTCTTTTCTACAAATACTATAATAGGTATTGCTCTAAAGAGCTAGCACCTGTTGTGCCATCTACTAAAACTCATTCTTGTGTTACTCGTCATTCAATCAAGTCTCATCCTTTTTCTGTGACTGTCTCTAATTGCTCCAAAAACCCTTGTTTATCTAGTTTTTTCCTTGAACATCAGTTCTTTGGAGTTCACTTCCTTCATCTTGCTTTCCTGATTCATATAATCTGCATTCTTTTAAGTCCTCTGTCAATTGTTATCTTGCTCTACAATCTTCATCTTTTCTCTTTCAGTAACTTCCAACATTATTTAGTGGTTGTTTGCAGCCTTGTTGGAAGCGAAGATGTTTAAAAAAAAAATGTATTCAAATATCAAGAAAAACAATTTGTTTATATTAAAAATTTTAATAAGTTATTATATATTTTAAATTTAATTATTTAATATATATAAATAAAAATGAAGAAAAATAAACATTTTCCAATAGTAATAATAAAATACGAGTCAAATAATATTTAACTAATTTTGCGGTAATTAATATTATTGCAGAATTTTAAAAAGTTTGTCTTTAAAAAATGAAAAGATGAAGAGTCTTATTACGTCAAATTCACATTAGACTAATGCATTAACCATTTTTTATTTAAAACAAGGCCTGATGTATGTATTTATGTATGTATACCCTTAGTTGAAATAGCAGCACTCTTTGCGGCTGCAGGCAATAAGATAGTTGATGTATATACTGAAACCCCAAACTACTCCTCCGACCTAGACAAGTTTTAAAAACTCATCTAGGTTGGAGGAGTTGTTTTTGAACATTTATTGAATATCTGGAATTGTTTTTAAAGCTGCTCTAAACTCTGTTTCAATTATATCTAGTTGAATTTTTGTTCTTCCAAAGAATTTTCTTCTATTTTCTGTTTGCAAAACCTTAATAAATTTGGTCGTCGCTTTTGCGACTCGTAAAGCATTCTCCTCATTTTCTGTATCAGAGTCTGCTACATGAACTGCAAAAGAGTTGCATGATATTGCTTTTTTAGTTTTATTGAGTTCATCATTATTATTTACGTTAGCCAGTTGAACCAACTTGTAATTAATTTTCCAAAGACCCTCAGCTGCAGCTATCTGTAGAAGCATTTATGTTTTTTTAAATGCGAATTTTACCTGGATATTAGACATGGCTGTATGCTGACAGACGCTGTCAACATACAGCCATGCCTAATATCTACATAAACTCCTGCAAGAAACAGCAAATTTTTGTGTAACATGCCTTATATGCCTAGTTGTAGAATCGACTTTTGAATAAATAAACAATTTCAATATTTTAATTTTGATTTGTTGATGATGCTTTATAGCAAGTTTGCTTATTTGAATTCTCAATTTTTCTCTATTCATTTTAAACCCAAAATGAGAAGCAACTTTTCCACAAAGCTTTTGAATAGATTCCCGATCAAACGCCTATAGTAATTGTTTTTAGAATAGTAAATTTTTATTAAAAAAAGGCAAAAAGTTTTCAAAATGTTACACAGCTGTGATTATTTTTAGAATTAAATAATAATTATTAACAAAAAAAAAATTCGAACCTAGAGTGAAAGACCTTCAACCAAAACCAGCTGGTTAAAGGCTTCTAAAAACTCATCTTTTGCTATGTGCAAATTAATTTGATGCAGTACAAAACACTTTAATATGGATTGCCTTTGATGACTATACATTTTTGCTTCTTATTCTTTTCTTATTTTTCTAATTTTTCTTTTTCTAACATGATGTGGAGTTCCAGATGTTTTCTAGATAAGTGTTGTATAAGATTGCTTATATGAGCTTTTGTCGCACATGTAATTTCTTTACCGCACAGCTCATTACTTTTACTTTTTTCGAGTACAAGACATTTGAAGCATACTTCTTTAAATCCATTCAAAATTTTATTTGTTCGATTAAAAGGTTGTATCTGATGCATAGTTAGTGGTCATTACTGGTCAGAATTGTCGCAAGTGAATAAATAGCAAATATGAATATAAAGAAAGAATGTTGTTGTTGCAATTTATTGTGAAGGTGTAACTTATTTACTTTCTGTTATATACTCTTCCCAAAATTAATTATTTGTATAACAACCCACAAAAACATAGGAAAATCGTTATTATGAGTAGTTATAAACTGATCATGTAAAACCAAATTTTGTAATATATTTCCTGTTATTATTTCTAATATGTTGAATTAAATCAAAAAAAATTAGGAAGGTGCATTATAATTAAAAGTAATTCTGTGAACGGAAATGTTGCACAAATTTTTATTTATTTATTAAGCTATTTTTATAACCTTTTTTTGGTTTCTTTGTGACCTAGTAATTCTGTTTTTTACCAATTGTCTAGCTCATTAGTTTGACTTGATAGCGTAAAATTACAGACAAATTTGATTTTTATTAACTTATTTTGTTGAATTCATGACTTTTGTCCTAGTTATTGACACAATTATTTTATTGCATATAACTAATTTGTTAGTTAAATTTAATAATTTTGCGTATCAAAACCTTAACACTTTTGTTTCAATATTTTATTTGGCCGTATTAAAATAAGTAGTAAGCATTTTGTTAGCAAAATATAACGAAAACCAATGCCTTAAGACATAATATATTCCATGACTAACATATTCGTTAAACTTTATAAGTTTTAAAATCAGCAAATGTTGAATTATGCGCATTATTTTTGGCATGCCACATAGCTTGGCTTCTCACAAGTTACAGAACAATGCAACTATGTCACAATATAAAATGGTTTTATTGCATTTTTAAAAATTTTATTTAGGCATTTGTCCAATGAAAATTTTAAAACATGATTTTAAAATTATCTGCATTGTAGGAAATTCTAAACCGCTACTCAATCTGGCCAAATAAACAAAACTGGCAAGAAAGGAGATGAACTTTCCAGTTGAATGTTTTTTTGTAGTGCTTTGCGACAAGAACATGTCTTTTTGAAGCACATTATTAACTGTAAAAAAAAAAAAAAGTCCCAAAATTCTTATAGACTACTATATATACTTATATATATATATATATATATATATATATATATATATATATATATATATATATATATATATATATATATATATACATATATATATATATATATATATATATATATATATATATATATATATATATATATATATATATATATATATATATGTATATATAAATAGGGACACACACACACACCTATAGTGTCACTTATCGGGGCAGAAAAAAACAAATACTTATGGGGACATTAGCATTATCAGGGACATTTTTGTGTACCCATTAACTTTTTCTCCCCGTAAGCACTGTTTTTTGTAAAAAAAATGTCCCTGTTAGCAACTTTTAGAGAGAGTGAAAAGTACATACATCGACTATCAAATAGCCTGGAAATGCTGCTACATTGACTGAGGGTTTGGTTAGGGTCAGCATCAAAGTCAGGCTTAGGGTTAGGGTTACAGCAAGGTTTAAATATGGTTATATTACTGTGATTAATCGTTTTTGCAAATAGATGAAAATAAAAATGAAATATAATAAATAAGAATAACAAAAATAAATATAAAAAATATATTTTGATAATAAAATAATAAATTTAAATGTGTAAATAAAAATAGAAATAAAATAAAAATTTAAAAAATTATATAAATATGATAATATTAGTAGGAAAAAAGTAATAAAAAAATACATTACAGGAATAAAAAAAACTTTACCCCGTAAACGCCGACTAGGACTATATATAAATATATATAGTCCTAGATATATATATATAGTCCTAGATATATATATATATATATATATATATATATATATATATATATATATATATATATATATATATATATATATATATATATATATATATATATATATATATATATATACACACTTAGTTTGAAAAAATTTTCAAAATGTTTCAAGTGTTTCAAAGTTGAGAGTTTAGAGATATAGGGTTAAAGAAGATTAAATTATTAGAGATAAAAAAATAAATAAGATTGAAAAAAAGAGTAATTTTTTTGAATGTAGTGGCCCCTAAAATTTTGGGAAGGAGAATATAATACCCATGTTTTACATTTAATGAAATTTGATCATTTTCTTTATTAATTGACATTTCTTTTATATTAACTTTTTTTTTAGTTTCTAATTTTAATTTAATTAGTTATAAATTTATAAAGTATAGTTAAAATAGTTTGTATTTAAAAAAAGAAAATGTTTCTTATAAATAACTATTGTTGACATAAACATCACATGGATACAATTAGTTTAAATATATTGATAACATTAAAAGCATAAATAATTTTGTTTTAAAAGTTTCTTTTGTAGCTGTACTTATTGGTTTTTATTTTAGATGTGCTTGATGAAAGCTATTTGCAGATATTAAAGAGTCGTCAAGCATTAATGAGAGAAGCAGTTGAGTGGAAAGTGTATGCACGAACATTGCTAGAGAAAGGTTGCTCAGATGGCGCAAACTTTTATGAGCCTGAAATATTAACTGTTCTCAAAGCAACTGATGATATTGCAATGAAAGCAGAAATTTTGTCAAGAATTACAGAAAAAGATATGCTACAACCATCAGTTCAATTTTGGGATTTTGAGCAAGTGTATGCTAGGAATGGTGCAGGACGTCCTTTAAACTGCCCAAGTTGTTCATGTCCCATGACATTTGTTTCTTTTGGACAAAGATTTGCTCTACGAATGTTGTATGATTTAGACAAACCTGTGTTACTTGTTACATCTTTTTTGCGTTGCTCTAACAAAGGTAAAAAACAGCATGAAATTTTAGGTTATGATCCACGTCTCCTGCGAATGTTCCCAAACCTGGATTTACCTTTTATGTTATTTCACAAGGCTGGTATAACTAAACGAATGATGGAATTTATAATGGAGAATGTTATTAATGGTATGACAGTGAACAGATTATTTGATGTGGTTAAGACAAAGTATGAAGTAAACCATACCATTACTTCACAATTTTTTGCTAACGAAATTGACAGTATTAGAGAGCATGTTACTGCTGCTGGAGGCCAAATTGAAATAAGCAATGAAGCTATGTTCCCACCTTACGTTAATTGTCATCCTAGTAAGGCTCTTTTGGGTCGATGTTTCTTAGCTTCATTTAAAGAAAAGGATGATTATTATAAGTTTTGTATGCATCAGTTATTATCTAATGAATGTATAATTTTGGATGATAGCTTTTGTGTTGGAGCTAGAATTGGCTTGCCAGGTGTCTGGGGAAATCCAATGAAATTGTTTCTAGAAGAATATCGTGGTATACTTTTAGTGTATAATGAAGCAAAGCATGTTTTGACCTGGACATTTTTAAAAGAAACATGTTTTAGTGAAGTACACGATGTGTTAGTAGAGCTTTGTGATAGACATAATAAACACAATAAGTCACTAAAAGCTTGTTTCACTACTAAATGCTGTGAATGGCGAGATGATTTAAGACAAATATTTGGGAAATGGTTTATTGTTAAAGGAAATCTTCGTTTTTTTCTGGATAAAATAATAAAAGAAATGCCATCTGACCATACTTATTTTAAAGAATGTTCAAATGAATTAGCCATGGTTTTTCGGGAGCCAGATGATGTTGGAGATGTGCGCAAGGATTACACAACTGATCCAATTTTGATTGCTCATAATTTACAAGTAATTTTTGTTTTGTTATACTTTTATGTTATAAAATTATTTATAATATACTAGTCCAGGGGTGAGCAACCCGTGGCTCTTTAATCCTAATTACATATATTTTAATTTTATTATCCTAATTAACTTTATTTTAACTTTATTGAAACAAAGAAAAGATTTAATTTATTATAATAAAAACAGTTTTTCGAAAAAATTTTTTAAATGTGATTAAATAATTAGAGTTATAGAATTATATTAAAATAACTAATTAGAATTTTTTTTGAATTAGAATTAAAATAAAGTACGCAATTTATATAGTATTGCTCAAACAGTCAAAAAACACGCAAGAGTGCATAAATAAAACTTGCGCGCAAAAATGTCAACATTGTATTTAAAAACTGTAAGTTTTTAAATGTAATGCTTTAATATAAAAACACAATTAGTATGAAAACTGTATTGTAAGATTAGAAATGAAAGTTAATCTTACTAAGTTTAAACCTTGCTGTAGCAAACCTTTTAAACAACATTGTATTTTTGTCAACCATTAATTTTAAGATTTAAGATGTAAATGACTTAGTAAAAAAAAAACCTTCCCAAAATTTGTTTATTACTTGATGAAGTTAATGAAAGATATTCTGAAAGATATTCTGATGAATTATTGTGTAAAAATTTATGTTGGTAATCTAAGGGGGGGTTAAACGTTTTGGTCACTGCATTGATATTAAAATATTTTTGTTATCAAAAGCTTATGAACAGAGTTAAACGATGGCAATTGGTTACAAAATTTTGCCATGGTAATGACATCTTGGAGTTGCCGACTCCTGTACTAGTCTATAACTACTTATCGTTTTAATATATTAATATAATTTAAGGAATTTATGACACGGTGGAAAGATGTGATAGATGATCAACTTCAAGCTGTTTTTCCAGAAAAAGCTGTTATGCTTCTTCGAGAGTTAGAAAAACATGTTCAAAGTGGTTGTTTAAGTGGTATCCCTCCAGAAGTTGGGAATGATAATTTTAATGAGGTCCACAATGCTTTGCGAAAATCAATCTCTCATTGTAGAATTACTGTTCCACTAGTATCAGCATTATTTTCTATGTGTCTTCATGAAATAAACAAGAATAAAGGGGCCTCAATGGATTTTCAATATAAATCTTCTGAAAATATCCATTTTAAACAAATAAATGATATTGAGGAAACACTTGATATATCTATTGAAGGTAAGATTTTCCTTATTTAACTTGTGTTTTATTTACAAAAAAAATATTTTTCTATGGCTTTAAAAGTTTACTACTTTAAGTAACCTTTGTTACAGGCATGACAACTGTATCAATTCAGACTGAAAATAAAATAAATGTAATCTTACAAGACATGAAAGAGAAAAAGCAGACAATTATGCCTATTTCTGATATAGTGAGCGCAGTGAATGTATTCTATACAAAAAATAATTTTAAAATGTCCCAATATTTAATACAAGCTTTGATGTATTACAAGTATGAAGAAGATTTTGATGCATTTGCACCACAGGCAATAAAAAATCTTCGACTGTTACCATATTATTCATCAGCATTGAATTTAATATCACATTCTGCTTTTCCAAGGGAGCCTTTTGAATCAGATCTAAATAAGATTGTTGCAGGTATGTAAAGTTTTTTTATGTTTGGTAATAACAGGTAATTGTTCTTGGCTAAATTTGTTGTTTGGCCTTGTTTGTCTTTCGAGTTTCGGAGCTATAGGGCTGTTACAACAATTTTAAAAATGAGTTGCTCCTTTGACTGTAATGGCCTCCTTTTCTTTGGCTAGGTAAATACAGTTGAAAGATGTTTATAGATGTCAAGGAAAATATTTCAATTGACATTGTTTTTTTTATCTCCGTTACATTTGGGCTTTAATATTTTAATATTTCAAACACATTTAAGATATTCAAATGAGTTGCTATAAGAGTTAGCTAGTTACCTAAGATTTATAACATGTATATTATACTTAAAATAATAACTATTTATGGTCTGGTATTTGAAATGGTTTTGTTAATTGTATATTAATTTTTTTTTGCAGGATTATCAAACGTTGAGCTAAAGATTCGTAGACTACATATAGATACGTTAAGCTGCAGTTGTTTGAATGGTTCAATTGATGATATTTTTTATATTGTAGCACGTCAACTGATAAAGGACAAAATTGGTGACAATCTTTCAGTGGATGTTTTAGAATATTTAAAGTTTTTAATAAACCTTGGTGTTCAAGTTATTGATCGCAAGGAAAAGGATTTAATACAAGCTCTTGAAAATCTTGTGGGCTACACAAAAAAATATAAAAGCTCTTTTTTATCCAACACTAGCTTTGAAAATTTTACAATGCAACAAGATTTGGTTGTGTTAAATGACAATAATGAAGATTTGACATCTGACTCTGTAGGCACTTTGAATGACAATGATGAAATTGATTTTTTAAATTCAAATTCTAAAGCAGTCAACAGACAGAGAAGCTCCACAGCTCCATCGCAATCATTAACACAGGTAAAGTTTAATATGCACAAAAAGGTAAAATTTTGATTTTTTTACTTTAATGTTTTCATTTTTCATCTTATTTTAGTTTTTCTCGTCTCATTTTAGTCTAATCTTATGGATATAGAATGTCATGAGGCTCATGACCAAGAGCAAGATGAATCTTGTAAATTAAATAGTTCACCTGTACCAACTAATGAAATCCATACAGATGAAGTGAATTCTGCTTTAATCAGCTTTGAATTTGAGCTTTTAAAAAAATTAGCTGATAAGCTAGGTGCAGTTATCACTATAATAACAAACTTGGAGCATTGCTGGTTGATACCGATATTTCCTGACATATTTAATCTTTTTTCTCCTCATTTTTTTGTTGTGTATCGGTTTGGTCGTTTTTTTCCTGCATGGCTCACCAATAAAGCTTCAGTTTCATCTATACGAAACATAAACTTAAAAAGACAAGGTAGTTTTGTTTTTTTATAATAGAATAGTAGACAAACATTTTTATAATCTTTTCATTTATAAGCGCTCAGTTAAAGATTATTGGTAATCTACAGTTTCACAAACTTCAATTTAATTTATGAAATGCATTTTTGTTGTTGTTGTTGTTATCATTCTTGGTCAATTAACTTATATTTGACACAATATCATCTTTGATTTTAATGATTTTGGCATCACAAGCTTGCATTCATCAAAAAAAGTTCAGTTTAAGTTTTGGTGTCGCCTCTAGATATACTCTTTTCAGATGCATTTTTTTTACACATTGCATCACACAATTATGTTATTTTGTCACACACTTTAAATGTTTGTTTAATAGTTGTCGAAATTTATACATGAAACTTAAAGAATTCAAAAAATTACATAAACTTTAAAGAATTTCAAGAATGATGAAATATTGAAAGAAATTCAAGAATGATGAAATATTGAAAATAAAAAGCTATATGAAAACCTAGTTTCAAAAATGATGTAAAAGTTTTGTCATTTCTTGTACAAATTAAAATATAATGAGTGAACAATGTTCAAATCTCTATTGTTTTTTTAATGTTTAAATCGTTTTTTTCTTGTGTAGCTCCTATTTCTAATTATAATTTCTTTTATCTTTTCACAAAAACAACTCTCTTGAGAACAAGCGTTTTTTTTATAATTGCAAGAAATTTATGAAAAAAGGAATTGTCTGGCGTTAAGGTATGTTATTCTCAAATTACTAAATCTCATATTTTATCTCAGAAACTTACAGAAAATCCTCAGCATTAGCAAAGGAAAGTCTGACATTTCATCTCCTATACACCAGGGTGTGTATTCACTAAACTTTTGTAACACTTGCGTAGCTTAACTAAGGTTACGAAACCATATGTTCAGCGTTGTTTTCATAACTATATGGTATTCATAAATGTTTTTCAGCATTTCAGCATTTAAAATTAGGGTTGAGTACAAGTTGCACTAAACTTATGCAAAAAACTACGCAAAAAAAATTTTTTGACCAAGTTTTCATAAAGAACAAACTTTTCTGATGTTGAATTCATATAATTTCAAACAAATTTAAATTAGAGGTTACTACAAATTATTATTTTTTTACAGCTTAATAAAATGACAATAATATTTTTATAAAACTCTACTATAAAAACTAAATATATATTTTATATTGAATATTTAGATTAAATATTCAATAAAAAATATTAAAATTACTAAAATTAGGAAACTAATTTAAAGTAGAAAAGAGGGAGAGAGGGGTTCAGAATTGATTAATCTACAAAGAGGTTATATAGGACAGGTAAATTTTGACAATTGTTTATTATACAATTAAACTTGCCATAGAAACTTTCATTTTCTTCAATCATAAATATAACATAAATAGTGTTTATTTAAAATATTATTAATTAAAAATGAGTATACTAAACCGTAGCTACAATATTTCATGGGGTTCAGAAATGCCACTTTCAGGCTTTGTGAAAACTCTGCACTCTGCATGTTCATGCTATTTTATTAACTAATTGCCCTAATATTTGGCGTAGGTGTGCGTGTGGGGGGAGGGGGGGAGAAAGTTTTTTATTGTGTTTTTGTTACCAGAGTCAATTTACTGCCTCTGTTTTTGCGAGAAAAATTTTTTTTTGAATTGACTAATAATTTTTACCAATTACTCTTCGAAAATTCCCAGTTTCTTTGATAAAAGCCTCATAGAGCTCTTTGATAAAAGCCTCATAAACACTTTTGCTTTTGAAGAAATTAAGTTGCCTTACAATATGATTGGTGACAAATCATTGTTAATGTGTTGACAATATCTCTATTTATTTTTAGGCAAACAAAATTTTTGACCACATTTTAAATCAGAGTAATCATTCAAAGCAACATGCTGAGCTCGAGATTTGATCTTCACCAATTTAACTAAATTTCCACTTAAATGAAAACTAAGTGAAGCTATTAAAACAACTAAATAAACATGATTACTAAATGAAAATGATTGTTATACTTAATGAGATATGTGCCATTTAATTAAAAAAACTTAAAAAATTTATAAAGATATAATTGCTTTTTGTTAATATTTACAATTATTTAATAATTGTATATATTACCAAAATCATAACTGCATCATAACAATGTAACATCTTTTTAAGGTGATATATTAATATTATACTATAACATCTTATTTTATATATATAGCATCTTTTAAAATATACAATATATATTTTATTCTATAAATAATATATAATATATTACAATATCTTATTATACATAATAATGTTTCTATTATTTTATATAAGATCAGGGTTCCTACAGAGCCTGTGTTCCTGTTTTTTCCATTTTGGCCTGTTTTCCTGTTTTTTTCCTGTTTTTAAGGCATTAGCCTGTTTTTTTTTAAAAGTCTGGCAATGTTTATATATAAATTATATATTTTATGGATTTAGGAGGCAATCAAGATAAAAAGTGTTTCAAACAAAATTTACTATTTTTGTTTTAGGTATAATATCAGCTATTACTTAATTTAATAGTAATAAAAATTTATAATAATTAATAATAAAAATAATAATAATTAATGATAAAAAAAACAACAACATAGTTTTAACATCAATTTTTATGAAATAGAATATTAAACCATATAAATGTTATAAATTGAATTTTCGAATAACTTTTATTTTGTTTATTTTGTTATGTTAAACATGAATAGTTAAATTATAGTAATAATCATGAAAATTTTATTTTTAAATTATTTTAAAGAACAACTTTTTTTGATATGGCGTTAACCTGTTTTGCTGATCAGGGGGTTTTATGTGACAACTAGAAAGATTACCATCCTAACCTCATACTGCAATTTTATTTTAGGGTTTACGTAGTTTTATAGTTTAGGTGGTTTAGATTTTTAAATCAGAGTTAAAGAGCCTCTCCTTCACCATATGAAACCAGTTTTACAGAATTCTAATGGGAAAGCTCTTACCAATATAAAAGTTTTAACTGCAATGATTAAACTTTACAATGATTTTCTAGACTCTGTTATATTGATATGAACCTTTTAGGCAGCCAAGAGTGCAATTTATTATTTTTATTTTTTAGTTAAAAAAGTTAATTTTTTTGAAGTAAATATTATCATATGGGAAAGACTAAATACAAATTATCCTGGGAAAAGAGCTATCCATGGATAAAAGCTTCAAATAAATCTGTTAATCATGGCTTCCATAGATTTTGTTCTGTGGATATAAGCATTTTTAACTGGTGTAACCCAAATTAATCTACATTTAAAGTCAAAGAAACAGGAAAAAAAAATGCAAAATCAGCTAGATCACAGTCTAAATTTGTGACAAATTCAAATTGAAATTGCTAAGCATATCAACAAAAATCTGATAAACTTAAATATATGATTCAGTTTGGCATTGCCTCTTATATTGAAAAAATTAATTAAAATGAGTTGAAATGTTTGCCATTCACATTTCAATTTGATGAAACAACTACATCACAGACAAAAAACAATATGGCGCTTATGCCACGTACCATTCTAATCACTTTCAGCAAATAATAACATCGTACTTGGGGACATTGTTTGTAGGAAGATGTACTGCAGAAGACTTTCTTGGTCATTTTAAAGCTTGAAGATATTGTGCATTTCATAAAACAGCTAAAAATACAAATAGATTCTGCCAATAAAATATTGGATGAGAGAAACAAACTATTAAAAGTTTTTGCATGAAAAAATATCAAGGGTTGTATTTCTAGAAGACCAGCAAAAAGTAGAGTTGGGACAGAAACTAAGCGCAGAGTTGAATATGGAAATAGGAAAGAAAAGAAAACTAGAATTAAAATAATGAAAGGCTGTTCACAATTGAAAAATTTTTAAAAATGTAAAAAATATTATTGTTTTCAATTCTTTCCTTAAAAAAGTTTGAAATAAAAGTTTAAATATAAAAGTTTACAAGTATAAATTATAAAATAAATAAAACATGAGATGATTATTAAATATAAAAATAAGAGTCTTAAATTACAATTAACTATAAGTTATAATATAAGTATTAAGATAAGTTAACCCCAAATATTTTAATTATCAAGTAAACTCCATGTTAAATAGAGCATATATGCATCTTGCGATTCGTTTATGCTCTATTAAGTTTTATTTACTTTTTGTTTTTTGAAATTTGATATTGTCAGTCATACACAAAGCATCATATTTGATTCAGGGCTAGTGTATACCATATATATAAATATATATATATATACATACATATATATATATATATATATATATATATATATATATATATATATATATATATATATATATATATATATATATATATATATATATATACACACACACATATACGTATATACATATATATATACTTCTATATACATAGATACATATATATATATATGTACACAGTTTTTGCTGTTTATAAAACGTTTTTACTTGTTCATTTATCATTTTTTTAAATAATATATTTTAAATTGTGTCATAAAATAGCCTGTTTTTCTAAGAAAAATCATGTTTTTTAGGCCTCAACAGTCCTTTTTTTTTTTTTTTAATCTCCTATTTTTTACCAATGACCCTGTAGGAACCCTGTAAGATGTTATGTTATATCAATAATATAATAGCATATTAATATATATAAATTAAGTCCATTAAGTTAAACTTAATTATATTATTATGATATTATATTATACGATGTTATAGTAACATGATTTATAGTAGTGTAACATCTTGAGATGTTGCATTATTATGATGCAGTTTTATTTGAGTTAATAACTATGATTATTGTTAACTTTATAATATATGCAATTTACATACATAAATTGTATATATTATAATAATATTCTATATCAATCTGACAAAATATAGCTATATATGAATCATAATAATATTACACCATTTCTAATATTTAGTGATTTTAATGTTATGCTAAAGTGAAGGCAGCTCATAGCTAGTGTAACTTTTCTTGCTTAAATTGAGCTGAGCAAGTTTTTAAAATGTTTGGTGAATACCATTTTAGCTTGATAAATACCAATTTTTAAGGGCTGAACTTATGAAAACACTTACATAAATTTTGTTAAATACAACTGCAGAAGTTTCGTGACTATGTTACACAGTTTTGAACTTAAACCAACGAAAAAAAGTTTGCATTTTTTTACGTAAAAAATAAAAAACTTTTTTATTTTTTTTAATTTTGTTTTTTTTAAACTAACTTTAATTTATTACTTAAATTTTTTATTTATTTTTTACATCTTTACTTAGCTAATTTTTTGTTCATTTTATTAAATAATACATTTGTTCTCAATTTTAAGGAAAAATATAAAGAAATATTTTTAAAATATAAAAATATCACTCAACGTATCTCAACAACATTTCTACTTTTAAAAACAAACTTAAAAAAATAAATCTTTTTTTTACTTATAATTGTATATAATACTGTATTTTACAAGAAAAATATTACTTTGAATATTTCTTAAACAATTTGATGAAAAATTAAAGAACTTATAAGAAAATGTTGGCAAAATGAATTAAAAATCAGATTAATAAAATACAAATACAAATTATTACCAAATACAAATACTTATTGTTTTCCAGACGCTCTTTCCAGTCTTCTGTCAACTGTTTCCTTGCTTTATAACTTTTTCCTTTGCTTTTTGGTAACTCCCAACATTGTGTTTTTTGTACTCTCGCTGTAATCTCACTGATTTTTTATTGTTTTCCTGTTACTGTTGGAGTGATAATTGTTGTATATATGTTTGTTGATGTAACTCAACTCATTATTTCTTGAGGATCAATATGGCTTTGAGGGATAACTTGAATGTATGAGTTCTTCCCTGAAATTCTTTATGTTAACTCAACTTGTCTGATCTATTATTAACTTATATCAAACATGCAAACACTCTAAGGGTCAAATAAAAAGGGTTTATTTAAAAATTTCATCAGTTTATAAATTAAAAACTTGAATATTCAATGGAATGATTTTTTTTTAAGGAATGAAAGTGAAATAACTGCAAATGTTAATTACAAAAGTTTTTGTAATTGTGTATCTATGCTCCATTTTACATCAGTTTATCATGTTTGATTTTAAATTATGTTAATTTTAATAACATTGTGCCATGTAAGAATGTAAGTGAAGGTACTCATGTTGTTAGTTAGACTCACTAGTTCAGATTGAGTTTAACATTGCATTTATGCGGTATTGCTCTACAAAAAATTCATAAGTTTTTAACTTTCTTTTTATAGTTTAACTATAAAATGCATGTATGCACATAATATATATAGTTAGTAAAATTAAATTCTTTTTAAATTAGGACCATTGTAATATAATCATTTACTGTGAAAATGGTTAGGTACATGTTTTCATCATTATTGAAAAAATATTGCTTGGGATAAAGCAAATTATGTGAAGCAATGTGCATAAAAAATGTACACAGGAAAAGGTTAAGAAAGAGATTCTGACAGAATCTCTGTAGTTATAAGAAAACTAAAATTGAAGATTTTTTTATAAATGTAAGCATAAGTATTAAAAAATCATTAATATATGAGATGGCATAGTGTAAAGAAATGTTTTTAAATTGACATTAAATGACCCAAAACTATTTAATAATTTAACTCATTTAGTAAAATTTAAAGTAATAAAACTACGAGTTTTATTTTTAGTATTATTAACTTAATACTTAAGGAAAAGAGCCTCAATGTCGATGTGGTCGCGGAACTCCGGGTAAAGATGACCAAGCTAAATGTGTTTCAAAAGACAAAGGAAAGTACATGACCAGATGCATCTGTTTTAGACTTGATCGAGCTTGTGGAGTGTTGTGTGACTGTCGAAATTGTGAAAATCCCTTTGGGAAGAAACCTGAAAAAATGCGCACTAGAAAAATCAGGGTACCATATAGGCAAAGGTATGCACACGAAGCAGCTAAAGTTGCAACTTGCAAAAGTTCTGCATTGTCTACTACCATAGCAACCCAAACAAACATTAATGAAGGCGATGCAGATTGTGAAATGGAAAGTTGGGTTCCAATAGAGCATTGTATATTTGAGTCACTGATAAACGAAATAAAATCTGATGATAATATTATCACCCCATTAGAAGTTAAGGACACTTTTAATTCAGTTGTTGAGGAGCTTTTAATTGTGCCTGAACTCTCCAATATTGTCCATAGAAAAACTATTGAGCAAATCTCACAAAAACTGCAACAAAGAGAGAGAGATGTTGCTGAATATTTAAAAACATATCAATTGCAAGTAGATATTTCACTTGGCTGAAAAAAATTTTACTTTTAGTTAATAAAGCTTTCTTTTTGTTTTAATAGTTTTTGTTATTTACTGCTTTGTAAATAGTTTAGAGTTAAGAATAAAAAAAGAAAAGTAATTAAATGTCTGATTTTTTTAATGAAAAAATTCTAAAATTACTGCAATGGATGTAACTCTTTATTTTTAAATTGATTTTTACTACAATATTTCAAGGGAATATAGGTACCCTTGTTATCAAGCAGTGATGGAACCAGGATTTTCTGGTGTTTGAGATACCTGACTTCCAGAGGTGGAGCAAACTCCAAACATTTGTACGTTTATTCTTATGTCAAATAATGATGCTTAGCAAAAAAATGCGATGATTAGAGGCTGGGAACGAAAAAGCCCTTTACCTACATCCCACCCCACCCCCATTACCCCCACCCCAAACGTGAGGGGCAACGGGTTGATAAAATATTTTTTGTACTATTCTCAACTAGACTTATATTCATTGATAAATTGATAAGTTTCATAGTATTATCTCTCAGCATTCAAAAATTATGACCATATTAAGTTTAAACCCCCTCTACTTGAGGGTGTTACAGCCTCTAATCATCGCAATTTTTTGCAAAGCATCATTATTTGATATAAGTATAAACATACCAATGTTTGGAGTTTGCTCTATGTCTGAAAGTTAGCTATCTCAAACACCAAAAAATCCTGGATCAGTCACAGTTATCGAGTATAATATAAACATAAAAAACCGTTAAAAACAAATCAATGCAATAGTTTCTTTTAATTTATAATAATTTCTGTAAAATTACTAGTAATCAGTAAAGTTGTATTGTGTGGGTATATATATATATATATATATATATATATATATATATATATATATATATATATATATATATATATATATATATATATATATATATATATATATAATAGTCGATATAGTTTTTTGACTTGTCATATAAGAAGAGCTGTGGGAAAGAGCTTACTGATCTGGGTAAACAGTAGATAGTGTTAAAAAAAATAGATAAAACAATGAGTAACGAGATAGGAAGGTGTGCTAAATGGAATTGGATAATTATTTTAATTGAAGATTTCTTGAAGTTTGTTTAACAAGTTATTAAATTATGTAAAAATGGAAGATGTCTTTGCTGAAAAACTTTTTAGAGCGCCTAATTTTACGATTTTGTAATAAATTGTGCAAAAATCACGTTTTATATGTAAAAAAATCACGTTTTATATGTAAAAAAAATTTTATTATTATTAAACCCATAAAATTTGATTTTTTATTTATAGTCGCGGTTTTAAACCGACATTGCAAAAATATAGTGAGAATATCTTCCATTATTTTATATATATAATACTAATTGGTAGTTTTTTTCATCATTGTTTGTTCTTACAAATTTCTCACCTATCAGTTGCAGACAAAATTGTTTTTAAGTTCAAAAGGTGTTTTAAATTCCTTATTAAGAAATCGCTATTAAGATTTATATTATACAGAACAGAATTGTTTAACAAAGCATTTATTCGCTTGAAATTGCACTTTAAATATTTTTTAAATGTCATCAATATTAAATGTTTCTCAAAATCCGTTTTTTGTGTATTGTCTGAACTCATTTCTTGGTTATCTCAATTTTAAAAAAGCGTTAATAGTATTTTCCATTATAACAATTTAATAATGAATGTTTTATTATTTTTTTAAATTTTTTTCTTATTATTTTAGTTATTCTACGTAGATAAAACTCTTTTTAATGATGTTCATTTTTAAAGTGCCATCAGGAAAAAAAGTTTGATAGATTTTACAAAACCAAGAAAATGATTTCTGTCAAAAAAGTTTCACATTCAATGACAAATCGACGAATTTTTCGAACGCTCTCTAGAGATAATTGCGGTGAATCAATGGAACCTGAAGATACTGAACAGATATTTTTTGGCTTTAAGCAAAATAACCACAATTTAAAAGGTCAATAATTCATAATAATTATATTATATCGTTTTTTTTTTTTTTTTTCTTTTTAACTTTATATTTAATAAGCTTTTATTTTAAGCATAAACTTTAAAATGGTTATAACTGCAAGCTTCTACTCATACCAATTTTCCATATATTGATCCCTATATACTCACTTATTTTCTTGATTTTGTATCAGGTATGTAGAGTTCGAACTTTGTAGTTTTTATTCAATTTTTTCAATGGCAGAAAAAAGTAGAGTTTAAGGCAAATCGGCAATAAAGGCAATTTCATTTAATTTTAGGGTAATTTTAGGGTATTTGCAAAGTTTACTAATAGTAAGAAAAGTTAAAATTATGAATATTATAACTTAAATATAAGTTAAAATTATGAATATTGTAACTTTATATAACTTTGATTATATATTTTAAATTTTTTACATTATATTTGTTTCAATCCTATTTTATTGTTTAACGTTAACTTTTTCAAATATTTTAAGATTTCAGGGTTAAACGTATTTTATTTTTATTTTTGACGTCATGTCTAAACATTTGATAACACTTCTCTTCATATTGAAATATGTTTGATTTTTCGCAGATATATATTAATACAAATGTTCAGTCATGGTCAAACCACCTATTTATCGTTATCGCTATATGTTGATCAGTTGTTGAAGCGATTTTATGTAATATTTGTTAATTAATTGTAAATTATATCTTTTTTTTTAATGAAACTTAATTTTTAATCAAACTTTTTCAAGAGTACCTAGCTTAACACAACAAGAATACCACACTTTGACACATTAACTCCGCTAAGTGTGATCAGTTTGAAAAATTAAATGAAAGTTTTTTTTTAGATGAGTTGTTTTATAAAAGTTTTTACGTGATTAGTCTAAATTTTGAAATAACTCCTAAGTTTATTTTTAAAAGTGTGTGGCTCGCCGCTTAAACACAACAACCAATTAGAATGAAATTTAAACAATTAGTTGCTGCTTGAAATTGTTTTTCTTTAAAATCTTCTATTTCATATTAATCATCATCATCATTAAGGCTCTTAAATACTCATACCAGTGCTCTTAAATATATTAAGTGTAAGAAAAACTTTAAGCTACTTGTTTTAACTAAAAGTTTCTCACATAAAAATTTTTTCGAGATATTTTTGATTTAATGTTATTAATTGTTAATGTTGTTAATTATGCGCTAATTATGATACAAACTAAATTTTTTTAGTCTAACTTCTTTTTAAATGAGTAAAAAATATTTTTTTTTAGACTGGCCACTTTACCCCAGTATCCCTTTATAACTTAGTTAAGTTTTTTATTATTTTTTTATTTTTATCATTTAATTAGTATTTATGTATGTATTTTTAAAAGAGTTTAACAAGTGTTTAACAGATGGCTTTCATGTTTAAAAAAATGCTATGCATCTATTATTATCTTCTGTAAAAAGCAAAAATCTAGAAAAAGCTAATTTTTTTGTTTGTTTTTATTTTGCATTTACATTATACGATTTTTAGAAATAGTGGTTGCGTGCGCCAGCTTGAAGTTAGCAATTAAAGATTGTCTCGATACAACCGGTGGTAATTTTCAGCACGTTGTCACTTTTATCTTTGTGCACCGGGATTATAAAAGACAAGGCATCGGTAAGTTTTTGCTGAGTTACCTGGAGGTTGAAGCGTTTAACTTCTTACCTCGGCCTATTAGAGTCGAGTCGGCACGCAAAGCCGTGGGCTTTTTTTCAAAAAGTGGTTACATTCAAGTTGGTGAACCTAAAGAAACGTGTGCCGGTAGTGATTTGTTTCGATTTTTATATACCATGGAAAAAAATTGTCCTTTTTTATTAGAAGAAGAACTCTGGGATACATGACTTCACTTAATGTTTAAATGTTAAAAATGAATTAGATTATTACATTTTTCGAAGATAATAAGTACCAGAAATTGTCCCATATTAATTTTGTAAAATAAAAAATTTTATTAAAAATTATAATCTTCCATTTGTAGTCGTGATCCTTCTTTTAATTCTAACAATATTCTATTCCAAGAGCTTCTGAACTTTTCTCCTTATATATGCAATATGTGTTTAACCTTGAAATAATTAAAAATGATAATTGCATTTTGTGATGATGCTAGATCAGACCAAAATGCGTAATTGAATATGAGTGTTGGTAAACAAAAGACGACATTTTTAAAAAGTAAAAAAATTTGTTAAAACAAACTTAAAACAGTAATGAACTAAGCGGACTAAATCAATTTGGAGCAGCATTGTTTGACTTAAATAAAATTATTTCAACAACTGTAAAGTGCGATAGCGTTGCGGTATGATTACATTTAAAATATAGGTGTGTATCTAATAGTTCATTTATTAAACCGACCAGTGATAAAGTCATCAAAAAATTACTGCCACCAATAATTTTTTGATGATACAAGCATGACACTTTCAGACGGTGCAAATTTTAGTTTACTTCATTGCTAGATTGCGAACGCATATATAACTTTTAGCAAGAAAGAAGTTGTTTTAAAAAAGTAGTTTCCATCGGCTTTTCATAACTGCACTTTTAAAGAGACATCTTTTTTTTTTTTGATTAGTAAGATCGCAATAAAAAATTTTTTTAATAAATTTCTTGAATAGAATTTTAATTAGGTTTGGGTATCCGATAATTAATGTGGTTTCCTCGATATAATTCCTTTTTATTGTATATAAAAATATATAAAAATTTTTATTGCTTTAAATTTGCCAAATGATCTTTCGACACTAGCAACAGCGTAAAAAAACGACATTAACACAACATACTTTTGAAAATCAACTAAACAATCACATTTATAATTAAATCAGTAATCTTATAGACTTAGAATTGAAATCGTTAAATCATTATTTGCCAAAGAAACAACTTGAATGTACTAATTTGCACGTTAATTTATCCAAAACGATGTTAAACTGATGCTTTCTATTATCAAATGCATTTGATTCGATCACGACGTTTATTCCCCACTGTTGCACAAGGTCAAATGCTTCCAATTTTACTTCATGATAAGAACTTCTAAACTCTTTTAAATGTTCTTTAATTTAATTAATATTAATTCAAATGAGTCTACCACAGTAGTACAAAGACACTTCGTACTGCTGTGGTAGACTCATTTGAATTAATATGCATACTTTAAAATATTTCGGAAGCACAGTTAATTTGACACTTCACCTTATGCAAAAAGACACAAACCAGAGGTGGATTCAGCATTTTTTGATATTTAAGCTTCTAGACATGAAAAAACTCTAATTATAATTATAGACATGGAGCAAACTCAAAATATTTATTTGTTTATACAAATGTCAAATAATGATGCTATGCCAAAAATTGCGATGATTGGAGCCTGGCAACAAAATAGTCCCAATATTTTCACCTCTCTGCCTCAAACATGAGAACAACAGTTGATTAAATAATTGATTATTACTCTCAATTAAATTTATATTCATCGATAAATTTTAAGTTTCATAGTTATTATCTCTCAGCATTCAAAAATTAAGACCATATAAAGTTTGAACCCCTATCAATCTGTGGGGTTACAAATCTCAAACACTGGATCCTTTCGTGACACAAACAAATTTAAATTTCTCTATATTAGACTTAATTTGTTTAACTTGCTACGCCTTTTTTTTTAATTTGATTTCAGACCTATCTCATTCAAAGACTATAAAATATTAAGTCTTACTTCAACGGCAAATTAAATGATTTATAATAATCTAAAACTTTTCCCGCAAAACAAGTTTTCCTTGTCTTGCTAATACCTTTTTTGCAACACATAAATTTTTAGATTTTCGCTTAAGAATTTTTTCTCTCTTAAATCTTCAGGAAACCTAATGTCATTCAAATATTTACTGTTATCATTAAAGTTAGTATTATTGTACATCTTGAAAATATTTACAAAATAAACCCCAAAATTAAATTAAGATAAATTGATATGTTTAAAAAAAATAATTTTGCTTTGCCCTGGGCCAATTTTAAAATAACGGAAAAAATAAGTTTTTGTGGTAAACATATTTCAAAATGCAAAAGACTACATAAAATACAATTTTGCATATAGCTAGCGTGGTTCTAGAGGTTTGCAACAATCTCAAAAACTTCACAGTTACTTGGGGCCGTGTTTTATTTTTTTTTAAAGTGATACAAAAGCAATGCTAATTATATATCCCCAACGGTGGCTGAAAAATCTTTATATATTGATATAATTTTATAACTTGATAAATTTTGATCAACCAAAATTTTTGAAACTTTCTCGTCGCAGTCAGATAAATTTAGAAAAATATTGATATTTCAAAAAAAAGGTTAAAAAAAAGGTTTGGAAAATTTATTTTTAACGCTAATTATATTTTTCTTGAACTTTTTATCGATTAAATATTATTAATTTATATTATAAATATTGAATATATGTTACATAAAAATTAAAATATTAAATAGATGTAACATAAAAAGTCGGAATTAATTTTTTCTTCTTCGGAATGGATGAAAAGTTAAAATAGTAAAAATGTTTTTTTTTTTACAATGGTAAAAAAAACTCTAAGTATGTAAAACATATTATATATAAAAACAAAATGCATCTTGCTCCATAAAACAAACCCTTATTATCACTGGTTTTTTTTAATTCTCCCTACTTTTTGACGCCAGTTGTACTTTTTGTCATTTTTTCAGCATTCCTAGAACAACTAACCATCCTAAAAAAAGTATATCTAACAGGCAATGCTTCAAGAACTTTAACAAAAATATATTTATTGAAGATGTTTCCAACTTTAACTGAGATCTTTATATTAAAAAAGATGATGATGTAAATCAATTGATCAGTTTTCTTTTAAAGACATTTGACAACATATTAGACCAACATGCTCCATACAAAAAAGTAACTAAGCAGCAAATTAAGATATGTTATAGAAACATATCTAAGTACATACTTAGATATGTTTCTATCAAAAACAAACTATAAAAAAAATGCACAAAATGTAGAGATGTAAAATGTATTAGGGCCACTAATTTTTCTTTTTTACATTAATGACCTTAATAACTCAATTAAGTTTGCAACTCCTTACCACTTTGCCGATGATACTAACTTGCTCATTATAAAAAATCTTTCAAAAAATTAACAAATACATTAATCATGATCTTGCAATCTAGTTCAGTGGCTTTGCTCAAATAAGCTTTCTCTCAACTGTGGCAAAACTGAACTGGTCATATTCAAATCTAATAAAACAAAAATCAATAGAAATTTAAACTTTAGATTACGTGGCCAGAAAATCATTCCTGTAAACTATCTTGGAAAATATCTTGGAATTATAATTGATTCCAACCTATAGTTTGTATCCCATCTTAAAGACTTAGCCATAGAATTAGGCAGATCAAATAGAATACTGGATAAAGTCATTATGTCAAACTGGAAACACTATTATATATCATGCAATTTTTCGCTCACATATACAATATGCTTGTCAAATATGGGGACAATCTCAACAACAAGCAGTTTTAAGGAATTCATTCTTATATTTTTTAGTCTTAAAGTTTTAAATCTTCAAAGCTTTAAGAATAACACATTTTCAGAAAAAATTCAATCAAATTCAATCCTAATCAGCTTTATCTTACTTCTAAGATCCTTAAACTATGTGACCTCGTTCAATTCTTAAATTGCTATTTTATCTGGAATCACCAGCACAAAATCCTACCTTTTACCTTCAACAATTTCTTCCCCAAAAATGCAAATAACCAATACTATCTTCGATCAATTGATAATCTGAATCTAAAATTTTTATCTTAAAACTTTTGGTTCTTATTTTAAGAAATTTATTTGTGTGTATATATATGTGTGTGTGTGTGTGTGTGTGTGTGTGTGTGTGTGTGTGTGTGTGTGTGTGTGTGTGTGTCTGTGTGTGTGTGTATATATATATTTGTGCTTATATTACAATTTTTTCACATCGTAATATAAGCAAATTATACTTCCGTTACAAAAGATTATATTTAACTAAATACTGCTAAAATACATTTAACAGAAAAAATAACACTCAGTTTAAAAAGAAGAAACAACTGAAAAAAAAAAAAATTTGAGAAGCATTAGGTGAATATATTATGAAGGACTTGTCAAGATAGATTATATTGTTATCGGGAACTTGTAGAAGACTGACTAAGTCTTATCATTGAGAACCTTTACTACACAAGATACACATAAACCTAGTGATTCTTATGCACAAATATTTTAAATGTTATTGTGATAAAATTTTGTTTTGTTTTTTCTAGTTGGATTATGATTTGTGTGTGTGTGCTTTTTTAATTTATTTATTTTTTTAATGGTTTATATATATATATATATATATATATATATATATATATATATATATATATATATATATATATATATATATATATATATATATATATATATAAATCCGACTTTTCTCACGTAGTAGATTGTTTTAGTTAAAATTTTGATTTTGTGAACTAGAACAGTTCTATGTAATTATCTATATTAAGAACAAGATGTTTTAGTTTCAACTTTAAAGAAAATATATTGTCAGGAAGAGTAATTAAGGTGTATTTCAGAATTAATTTGTTATATAAATAGGGACCGTGATAAGAGATAGAAAATTTAGAGTTTTTTTTTTTCGGGGTACGATAAAGTTACCAGTTGCTCTAGTGTTAAACTTATAAATAATTGAATGAAAAAAGTTTTCTGTAAATCATGAAGGTACTAATCTCATTTTATATTTTAGCATAAATAGTATATTAGCATAGATATTGATTTGATAAATGTTTAGCGCTTTCATTTCTTTTAATAGAGGTTTAGTATGTGTATATTTGTTTTTATGATATTTCTAGAAGCACGTTTCTGCAGTCGATAAAGAGACATTAATTTTTTCATGTGTGTGCTTCCCCAAGCAAAGTTAGCTTATGTATGTATAAACGAAAAGTAAATAATTTTTAAGTTTTTTTGTGATAAAAATGATCTAGCTTTGTAAAAGTAAACCAAGATTTTTAGATATTTGAGTGTTGATGGCCTTTATTTGGGCTGTCCATGAAACATTTTCGTCTATAACCACTCTAAGAAATTTGATTGTTTGGGTTCTTTCAATATTGTTGAAATCTATACCTAGAGAGGGAAGAATTGATGGAAGTGCCTTTTTTTGTTGTTTTGAATGAAATAAAATATATTTCGTTTTTTATACGTTTATTGATAACTTTTAGCACTGAACCATGTTTTAAGTTGTTGAAGCTCAAGGTTGACTTTGTCAAAAAGGTCATCGATAGAAGAATATGAATAAAACAGATTTGTATCATCTGCAAACATTATACAACCAAGGTTTGCAGAGGCTCAAGGAAGGTCATTAATGTATATAAGGAACGGCAAGGGGGCAAGAATTGATCCCTGTGGATCACCACATTTTATTTTTAATAGCTTTGAATTAGAAATATCGTCAATTATGACTCATTGTTGTCTATTATTTAAATAACTGGTAAACCATTAAATAGTTTTGTTTTTTATACCATATTTTTTCATTTTTTCAATCAGAATTTTATGATTGACCGTTTTGAAAGCATTTGTAAGGTCAATAAAGATTCCCAATACAAACTTTCCTATATCAAAGGATGAGCTGATGTTGTTCATGAGGTCTATGATTGCATGTTCCGTTGAATGATTCGTTAGAAAGCCATACTGATATTCGCTAAAAATTTTGCTTTCTGTTACTTATTTATAGAGTCTATTGTAGATTATATATATATGTGAATTTGTGTGTGTGTGTATATATACATATATGTGTATGCGTATATGCGTGTATGTGTATATGTGTGTATCTGTATTTATTTTTGTATATGTGTATGTATGTATGTGTTAATGTACGTGTATATATGTAAGTGTACGTGCGTTTGTATATTTATACGTATATTTGTGTGCTTGGTGCGGATTCACAACTTTTGCGTAACTCTTGCGTAGCTGAGCAAAAGTTACGAAAAACTTACGCAAAATATTTTTTGTGTAACTATTTGGTATTCACAACTTTTTCGCAGCATTTGCGTAAAGTTAAGGTTGCGCATGAGTTACGCAAAACTTATGGAAAAACTTACGCAAAAACTTACCGAAAATTTAAGGCAAATATTTTATAACTATTTGTATAAAGGAAGTAGTTAGTATTACTAATTTATTAAGACACACAGGGCAATGTGACCAAACAGTGAATGTTTCTTTTTTAAAGTCAGGGCTTAAATTTACTTACAATTATTTTTTTGTTGTTGTTGCTATATTTAAAAATGTAGCAAAACCGTATAGGGGCTATTCAAATAGTATGCGACATTCTTATATAGAGTGGAGGTGTTTGAAAGTGTCACCAAACATCACATGGGAGAGGGGGTGGTTAGTCACAGTGTGACATGACAAAATTTTTAAATTTTAAATTCTAATCACAGCGGAATAGTAAACCTTTAGCATAATAGTACAAACTCAAAGATATATTTGTTTAAAAATAATGTCACGTCACAAATAGGGCGGGGAGAGATTGTTTAAAATGTTACATATACAAAGAAGAGAGTCTAGCAAAAAAGTGTTTCGTATTATTTGAAAGCAAAAAAGTGTTTCGTATTATTTGAATAGCCCCATATAGCATATACGTGAAATTACTTTTAAAAGTAATAGCATATATAGCATAAACATTCTTTCAATCTATTTTAAGTATCTATTAGCAAAATAATCAAAATAATTAATAATTGAATTAAAAATGGAACAAATAAGAGTCGGTTGGTTTTTTAAATGAGATATCGATTATTAACAAAATGTTACACATCTATTATTTTGAATATAAACATTACAGGCACTCATTAAGAAATAATATGGGCATATTTATTCAAATCCAAATGGGCAATATAAAAAGAAAAAGAAAAACAACATGAAATTAATATTTTGAGGCATTATTTTGGCACCCATACCAGTCCTATCGTACCAAAAAAAGTCTGGGTTCACACCTGATCAGATCATGCAACTTGTCTTGCATTGCTTCAGGAAGTTAAAACAAAATACTTTAGTTTAGCAAAAATTTCACGTTCGTAAAAAAATAGAAGTGCTAAACTAAAGTGTTTTTTTTTAACTTCTTGTTTTCATTCTTTCTTCTGATACCCTAGGGTATAAGAAAAAATCATGATAATTGTTAAATTTTCTTTTCAGTGGTCTTGTTTTATCATTTAAATGACTTGAATCAAAAATACTTTTATTTGCATAGGGAAAGACAGTTTCATTAAATAAAGAAATTGCTTCAATAAATTCAAGAAATACATTTGATTGCATTCTAGTATATAAGAAACTATTTATAAACAAATTTCTATTGTCAGAAATATAAGGAACATTTTGAAAACATTAGCAAAAAATTATCATTTGGACTAACTGGTGGATCAAGGAACTTTTTATGAAATTTCTGCTCTTTGCAATAACTAACTACAACAATGAGATTTCATATAGAAATACAAAAAAATGATCTACCAAAACAATTTAAACCATCACAGAATATGTTTATTATTTGCAAATAACAATATTATTTACCAAGAAATTAGGCTTTAAAAAACAATGCTCTTTTTTTTAATAATTTAAATTATCCATAAATATTAATAATATCTCCTGATAATTGAAATAACTAAAAACAGAGCATTATGATTCAAAAAAATCCTAATATTGTTAATACCTTTGAATAACTGAAATTATCGAAAAACATAGCATCATTATTCAAAGTAAGTTTAATATTTAGGTTATAATACTTTTTTACTTCAATAGCCTGATTACTCGGGGATAATTTTAGCATTATTATATTTTGAAATAGTCTTGTTCACATTTATAAATAAAAAAAATAGATATTTAAAAAAGTTAATGAATTGATTACATATTTTTGTGAATATTTTATCGATGTTAGCACAAATATTTTCTCTCTCATACACAGAGAATGAGAGGGAGAGACTCTCTCTCTTTATACTAGTTATGCAAGTTAAAGTATATCTTCAATAATATTATTGTATATATTTTTGTATAATATAGTATAGATAGTATAGTATAGATACAACAATAAGTTAATATTGTATGGATACATCATATAGTTTTGAAGTATGACAATAACTAGTTATTAATTTAACTTAACTTATTTAATAAGTTATTGGCATACTACAAAACTATATGATATATCCATACTATGGTCGCTCTCCTTGTTTTAGCTAGGCTATGAGAGAGTGAAATATCCATTATATAGATGTGTGTATTTTTTTTAACCTTAAATTTAAGGTGAAAACAAGTTTTATAAAATAAGTTTATGTAGTACATCTAAATTTTTGGTAAATATACTGCTATTGTTGTTGTTGTTAAAAAAAAAACTATAATTGTGTTATTTAAATAAATAACTTAACACATAACAGTATAAAATTAAGATAAAATTATATTTTATTAGCAATAACAAACAAGATCTGAAATGTTTTATAATGATAAAAACGCCGTTTTTAAACATTATTAGATGATTTAAAGTTACGCCAAACTTAAGTCAGAAAATAGCAGACGTTACTTTTCTTGCGTAAAGTTTGCTGAGCACTTTTTAGAAAAATATTGAGAATACCGTTTTTTAGACTTTTTGCGTAAGTAATAACTTACGTAAAAACTTAAGAATTTCGTAAGTTTTTGTTTACGCAAGGTTTGTGAATACCACTTAGCGTAACTTTGAACTTAAGCAAAACTTACGAAAACTTTACGCAAATTTTGAACTTACGAAAGTGTTGTGAATCCGCATCCTTTTTCGTTGTGAGGAATTTACATTAAAAAATGAGATCAAACAGCTAACTAAAACAAGCTATATCCTACTTAATGTTAAGTCTATTGATGTTGACTATAAAATTGAAATTACTATGATTGATGATAAAGCCCATACTGCATTACCAGATGTAACTGACTATGTGGTGTTAGTCCTTAAGAAATGAATAATATTGACAAGGTATATAGAAAATATTTTGTACACAGGTACACGCTTATGTGTATAGATACATATCTATATATCTATATCTCTCTCTTTCTCTCTCTCTCTCTCTCTCTCTCTCTCTCTCTCTCTTTCTATATATATATATATATATATATATATATATATATATATATATATATATATATATATATATATATATATATATATATATATATATATATATATATATATATATAAACTAGCAGAAAATCACTTTACAAAAGTTTTTCATTTAACACTGTGTTTCATAAATAAAGACTCATCAGAAATGATGGTGAGTCAATAAAGACTCATCAGAAATGATGCATTTCTGATGAGTCTTTATTGCAACACCTCCAGAAGAGCCTTTTAGAATGAACAATTGTTTTCTGAAATCACAGAATTTAATTTTGAACTTATAATAATGTTCCATGTTGTTCTGAATTGTATTTCATGTAGTTTTGAGCTTGATGTAGATTTATTCAGGGAATACTGTACACATACAGCTAGGTTTTACGTGGAATGCTATCCATGGTACTATATTCCGCAGAGCATTCACAAAATGCTAGCTCATGCTCCCAGTGTTGTTAATTACATGACATTACCAATTGGGCTCTTAAGTGAAGAAACTATAGAGGCCCGAAATAAAGATTTTAAAAAGTATTGTGAGCATTTTACACGCAAGTGTGATCGTATCAAATGTAATGAAGATTTATTTAAGCGATTTATTTTGTTCTAGTTATTCAGTCATTCCTTCACTAAGAACAATAGTTAGAACTAAGAAGAAGGTTTGCCAGAAGGTGTTCTGCAACTGTTAAAAAACAGTGTTTAGTTGTTCTTATTATGGATTTTTTCAGGCCAAATTTTGGTTTCTTACTTTGATTATTATTAAAATTTAAATTTATGCATTGTAAATTAAAAATGTCAGTATTCCATAATTAAGATAAATTAAAAAGTTCCCACATACATTTATTTGGAACACCAGAGCATTAAAAATCCTATTTTTTTAATAATTTGCAGTTTTTGCAATTTTTTTATTTTTGCAATTTTTTTAATTTAATTTAAATTTAATTTAAAATTTTTTTAATTTAATTTAATTTAAATTTAATTTAAAAATTGCAATTTTTTAAATAATTTGCAGCGTAAGTCAAGAATTTGTATAAAATTGACTACCACTATAAAAAGCTTGTTTCTATGCATAATAAGGCATCCATACCAAACTTAATATCATAATATAAAATGGATACCTCGTATTGGTATTCTTACCAAGCTTAGTGTATATGACCTAAATAGATTAATGCTGCCCCAAAATAGGTATCCATAGCAACCAAATAAAAAATAACACCTTCATAAGAAGCGCAGGCCATGCATTGGTGCTCGTGGCAAACTTAGTATGTATAACACATATATATGTGTGCTATGTTATATATATGTTATGCATAACAAGTCTGCAACTACTAAAAGTAGGTCGTTTGTTCGCAAAAATTAGGTATCCATAGCAACCAAATAAAAAATAACACCTTAATAAGAGGCGCAGACCTTACACTGGTGCTCATGTCAAATTTAGTGTACATAGCGCGCATAACAAATCTGCAACTACAAAAAGTTGGTTATTGCTAAGCAAAAAATTGGTATCCATAGCAACTAAATAAAAAATAATTCCTTCATAAGAAACTCAAACCTTATATTGGTACTCATGCCAAAAATAGTGAAAGTAGCACAAATATTAAATTAGCTATTAATTTTGTCTCAAAATTGGCCATTCTAGCCCACTGTGTGGCAGTTTAAAGCCATCTCTGGGCAACCTTTGCGAGATCGGTTAGAAACACTTTAAAAAATAAGAAATAAACATAATTTTTACTTTAAATTGTTATTTTTGTGGTTGTCAAGTTAGGAAAAAAAAAAACAAGCTAATATTTTGTTTACAACGGAGTGGCTCTTGGGAATTGATGTAACGGTCCATTGCGGACGTATTTTTTTGTTTGTTATTTAGGTGCCCAAAGAAGACCTAACGGTCTTGACACAGAGCACTGCAAAAGTGCTGGGAAGTTCACGCCATCGTCCTTACCGTGACGCGAATATATGTCCACAGTTCTATTCGAGCCTGGATCTCCTGCTTCTAAAGCAAGCGCTCTAACCACTGCGCCACGGCCGCACAATTTACATTATTGTTATTGAACATTTTAGTTATTGAATAGAACAAATTCGTTAGATATAAAAGTACTTTAAATAAAATTATTTATCGATCGACTTTTTCGTTTATTGTTTTTAAAACTAATATTTTAGTTCGTATGTCAGATTTGATTAATGAATGTTCTGAATCCAGAGAATTAATAGTAACGCAGAAGTACAATGTGCTGTATTTAAAATACAGGGGGTTATAAGTATATGTGTTTACATGTATTTGTGAATGTATGTGTGTTTGTAAGTAGGTATTTGTTTATATATATATGTGACTAATATATATATTGTCTTTATATATATGTGACTAATACTAAATTACTATTATTTTTCTTATGATTATTGTAATCATTTCTATTTTTATCATTTTATTTTTATTATTATCATTGTATTGTTATTATTGTTACTACTACCATTTTTATTATTAGTAGTAGTATTTTTACTCCAACAACATTTAATGTGTAAAATAATTTTGTTACTGCGATTAATATTACCATTAGCTTAATGATATAATTATCAGCTTTTATTTGCGAGGTTTTTACTTAAGAATTAGAACTATTTGTAAACTTCCGTAAATGTAACAACTATTTCAGAAATATATTAACTGATTGATTGATAAACGGTTGCTATGTGCGTTGTTAGGAGACTGAAATAATAAAAATCTTTTTAACAAAAAAAAGTAATTTAGTATTATTAATGCCATTGTCATAATAACATATAGTATGGTCAGTTGGGTCGTTTTCGCAAGATTCTTTTATTTTTTAACAATAAAAATTAAAAATTTGAATTAATGTTGAAAATAGTTTATTTATCGTGCGCAGACTACTAACAAGTGCACAAAAATCTAAAAAATGGCAAACTTTGGAGAGGAACAGACCATTGATTCTTTTATATTAGATCTAGACGTTTTTTTTGAAAAAAGTAAGTTTCTTAATGATGTCCATGCTTTTCTTACAGAAATTGAGAATGGAAGCGTTTCAAACAACTTTAACTGCCAGCAGTGTGTGAAAAAATGCAAATCAGAGAAAGTACTCAAACGCCACATAACAACACATCACTCTAAGATTGACTCTTCAACAATGCAAACAAATGCAACAACTGATATTAAACGTGCGTGTACTGCAGACGAGTTCATAACTTTCATTAAAAAAAGCATTAAATTTGTACAAGACGATCTTGCTACCCTCCATATATCAGAGATGAGCTTTCAAGGTACAGTTTTTCTGAAGATGAAGCAAAGCATTCATTTGATCTAATAAAGAAAGTTATTAAAAATTTTAATGGTGATGCGGAAGTTTTTTATCCACAATTTTACAAGTTTACAGATAAAGAAAATAATTTAATTGAATATTTGGGTGGGTATGTATTTGGTACTTTTTATCGAAGGACACGTTATTCAAAAAGTTGGCAAACCAGATTTTGTCAAGAAACACTCTCAATTCTGTAGGCTAGAAAAATTGTAGAAAATGATTGTAATTATTTTTTGATGAGTATAACCATGATACTAATAAAAAATGTACTAGTTTAAAAATCGAGGTGGTCTTTGGTCTATATCTTCTGATGCTTTGTCACTATTTAAAATAGCAGAAATAGCATTCAGAAAATCAACAAAAGTTTTAAGTAAAAATATTGACTGCAGCAAGATGACTGCAGAGTTGCTTCAAGATGTTAGGGTTTTATCTCACTTCTCAAAAATTTGCAATGTTTCTTCTACCAAAGTACCTAAAGAAATGTCTCTCAATCTTCTAGACCATCTTTTAACTCTTTACATTCGTGTTCGCTCATTTTCCTATTCAAATGACCTTGTAAACTTGCATAAAATCAAGTCTAAGAACAAAAGAACAAATTCATTAAGAAAAGAAATTAAGAAAGGAACTTTGAACTCCACTGAATAGTTTAGATAAAAAATAGACATTAGAAAAGGTTATTTTTATAGCCACAAATGTCATTAAAAACATATTCTTGCATAGGAACTATATTGCAGCATGATGGATGATTTTGAACTATATTGCAGCATGATGGATATTCTTGCATAGGAACTATATTGCAGCATGATGCAATGATTAATACAGTGAAAATCAAATGAAATTAAGTAAGTTTTTATTTTAATATTTGGCCAAAATAATTTTCTAATGAGTCTTGACATAGCCGTTCAGTTAAAACATATTGGACACCCATATTTAAAAGGTATTTAATTAAATCAATAACTGAGTGAACAGTAATATTGATCCCTTCATATGTCCAAGATAAAAACATATTCCCCCGATCAGCCTCAGTAAAATTTCCAGGTCTTTGATCTATAGACAAATTCCAATCTTCAAAATATTTTAAAATGACTTCAGTCAACCATATTAACCTTTCATCATTCATCATATAAAATGGCTATAAAGTATATATAACGATCATCGTCAGCAAATTTATTTTTGATGTGATAGATAAATTTAACGTTTGTGTTAATATCTTGTTCTTCTTTCATATGAAAATGCATGCTAAAAAATTTGCAATTGCATGAGGCACCATCACTTGTTGTAGCAATTATTTTAAGATTGCATGAAAGCTCTAAAATACTGACAGCCTTCCAAAATAAGGGGAGTAACTGAATAGCTTGGATGTTTGTAGTAGCAAAGTTTGTAAAACTATATTTAAAAAGGTTTACAATACCTCTCACAAGAAAAACAAGGATACGTGTTGCAATTTCATCAACTTCGTTAAGAGTTGCATAGTTAATATTTGTATCACCAAGATCAACAAATCCAATAAGATCACCAGAACACTTGTCCCAAACCAAATTTTCCTGAATTTTCATTTCATCAAATGATAAACCGTTCTTGCTCAGAAAAATCCTTTACCTTTAAACTTAATTCATTGACAATTTCATGGTTAAATCCTCTTTGTGGTCGGATATAGTTTTTGTAGTCTCTTAAACGCCTTTGACTTGGTAAAATTAAAAATCCAGAATCTGTTTTTTCATTAAAATGAAATAACGAATTGATAACGAATTCTATGTTTTGAAGTATTTAAGTATTTTTGCTGCTCATCCCAAAGTAGCTTCATAAACTGAGTGCTTGTCCTATAAGTTCTTGATATGATTGAAACCAAGTCTTTGTGTAGGTCATCACTGACAAGATGAGAGGATTTACTTAATTCCTTTTGCATTTCTTTTATGTTCTCTTTTAGCAATTTATTTTCTAAACAATAACTTTGTAGGGTTAATTTTACACGTTCTGATGCAGTTTTAGAAATTGGAGCTCTAAGTTTAGCTGGAATAAGTAATTTGTCACTATTATTTTTTCTTGAGACTGAAGACATTGGCATGCGTTTCAAATTTCATCCTTAGTAATAATAACTTCGCATGAAAGAGATCGGATATGTTCTGTTTGATTTAAAGGTAAAGAATAACTAATAAATAATTCAAACTTTTTAGGTATAACATAAGATATCCATAAAAACTAATGGATTTATTTGTAATACCAGGGCATACCATATATGATAACAAAATTGAAATAAGGTTAGAAATAGTTGTATTAAACATTGATCTTTTTAAATGCAAGTATATTTCATGATTATCTGGTAGAAGCCATAAAAATATACGAATAGTAAATGAGAGGCTATCATCAATGTAAATTCATTCATCTTACTCAATTTAAAAAAAGTTTCACTAGCATTTATATCCCAGTCAAGTTTTTGAAAGCTAATACGTTTAACCAATTCCTTAAAAGACTTATGTGACTTACTATTGATTGCTTTATCTGATATAGAAGGAAAAGCTGATCTTGTTAGGGATATAGAAGAAGCTGATCCTCGTCCTTTGGGAATAAGCAAACATGAAGAAGGGCATTGCAATGAAAAGCTTTTAACTGGTAAAAGCTAGACTTAATGTAAGTAGTGAACTAGGCTTGAGAGTAATTTTAATTGGATTGACAATTAACATGTTAGCCTCGTAATGCTTTTCGCAAATAAACAATATTTTTATTTTATTTGGGTTTTCGTCAATTACTCAATCTTTAGTTATGGGTAAGTTTTTTTCTCCATTCTATGTTGAAATCATCATCGGTGGATGGTATCTTAAAAAGTGAAACACCTTTATTTCTTCGAGAAGTAACACAACCGAATATAGAACAATTAGTACCAGGCATTTGCAAATACCAAGGATAAATCAACAACCTTTTTGTAAATATTATTCTTAAACGAGTCTTTGTTTACAGTGTGCACTAGTTAGTAGACTGGGTTCTAAAAAAATGCTAATAAGATAAACGAAAGCGCTCTTCAACTGGCCAGACTATGTATTTTATGACTATGTTAATACAGTACCTAATATTATTAGGTACAGTTTGAATAGCATGCTTTACGGAGCCCGATTTAGGGTAAAAATGTATTGAAAGTATACATTTTTATTATTACCGCTGTTTCGGTAATATATTTTATTGGAAGTAATGTTACACGATAAAATAAAATTGTTTTAAAACTAAAAAAAAATCAGAAAAATCTCTAAAAAATATCAAGACTTGCACCTCGCGTTTTATGGCTTAGCAAAAAGTGATTGGCTATCAAAGTCGAATGTTGTAGTGTAGAAAATTATCTTTTATGTTCAGTTCTATTTTCATAAGACAACGGTCCTAAAAATGCGCCATCTACTCTTGTAAGCACTAAATTTGTCGAAGGTCGATTGGTCGGGACAGTTGAGTGCGCTGCACTAGGGGAAATCGAATTTAGCCCAGTCTGCATAGTGTTTTGATGCAAAAACCGTTCACGAAGTCGTGCTTGTTCCCCATCCTCCATTTTTGGTACCCTATGATCAAAAACAGTCCTATTTTCACTGCGACTTGAAATACCATCAATTCTAATACCAGGCGAGGTCTGATAACGATATCTATAATCAGTAATACGCTGTTGATCTTTATCCATATCGTGATTTCGCGAGTATGACTGCATAGCTTGTATAGTATCATGCGGAGATGTGTTCATAAAAGTATTATTACGAAGGACATCACCTAGTCTCTGATCATTAGCAATGCGTGAATGTTCTGAAATGTTTCGAACTAAAGTTTGCTTGCTTCTTTGACGTTCATAAAAATTCGGGCTCGACATTTTTTCAAATCTTTCTCTAGTTGCATGTTCATATTGTGTTTTAGAAAGAATGTCAGCATTGAAATTAGATGAGTATCCTATTGAGTCACGTGGGGAGTGAGAAGGAGCTCTGGAATGCGGAGGAGTTATATGGTTTTTAGAGCCATTTGCGGGTAGAAACATACGCGGAGGAGGAGAGAGATCCTAATAAACAACGACAATATTTTTATTAAAGCTAAAACAAAAAAACCAACAAAAACAACAACATTAAAACCATACAAAACCATACCTTGTAACGGTCAACTCGCATATCAGTAGTTTTACCATCAAGTGAATGTAATGGAAATCGATCGTAAAGTTGAGTAGATCGAGATTGAGGACTAAAAAAAAAAAAACTTTAAAATACTTTGAAAAGATATTAAAAAAATAATATAAACCGAACACTTTATACAAAAAAAAAACAAATTCAATATAAACATTTTTTGGGATTTAAAAAACAAATGTAGAAAAAGACTGTTTTCAAACAATAGCGTTGTGTATTTTTAAATAATTTAATTGTAATTTTAATTGCGTAGGGTAGAATCTAGTTAAAAATAAAGGCAAGCTAGGCAAATCTCTATTACTATGCATCACATGATAAAACATCTAATATATGAAAAGTAGGAAGTTAGGATGATTAACGCAATGATAACGTAATGAAAGGTTGTTAGGCTGCAGTCAAGTGATATGCATGGAAACTTTTTCTGTTTCAGGCTAAAAGAGTAAAACATTAAAAAAGTAAATCTTTGCTGGGTAAAAATTAGGATGTTGAAATAAATTAAGTAAAACTGCGTTATCGAACATTAAATTTCAATATACAATTAAATTAATTTTATTATATAACATATATAGTTAAATTAATTTTAATATATTGATGGTTTAAAGCACAAATGAGCAATTCCACGACCGTCTCACAAAAAATGAAAAAATTAAACGAAGCCAATATACATAATACTATATATCAGTAGAAAGCTCTACTTTTCCTCTTTCATAAAATATATAGTTTTTTATAGTATGCCGCTATCATAAAAAATTATATGGGCTGAAACAGAAGGTAAAAATAGGCGTTTTTGCGATAATTTAAATCGTTTTTAATCGCCGAAGTTCAATTGAACCTATAAAAAGTTCAAAAACTTTTTATAGGTTCTTGCTCATTGCAATCAGGTTTTTAGCTGCACTAATCATTGCTAATTATGATAAAAACATACTTATTGCCAGACGAATTTAGAAAACCATTCATTTTAATCAAATGTTATTACCACTATTGTCACGCTGTGACAATTAGGGTACCAATAGTTTTATTTCTAAGACAACCAATAAAATTTAGGATTTCAAAATTCCAGCGCAATGAGAACTCAATCTAGTACATCTAAAAAAATATGTTTAAAAAAATTTAAAACATGTTTAAAAAAATAATTAGCTCAAGTTATTTTTAGAATCTTTTTATGTCACGCCGTGACAATTTTTTAACAAAATTTAAAACAATATTCAAAACTGCTTAACTGAAACCACAATTTAGTTTTTATAAACTGTAATCGGGCAGATTATTGTGCAGTTAACTTTCTTTGGGTTTTCTACAAAAACTACGAAATATAGGTATGTTTTGGATAAGCAACATTTGCTCAGTTATCCTTGAGGCTCTGTTTTGGGATACATAGAGCGTCTCTGTAAAGGATAGTTGTAACTCCATTGAGCCTTGGATGTAACACGTCCATCTCCATAACTATTGTGTTGCTTTTTTTTAATCTTTCAAGGGTTTAATATGTCTCTTACTCATGCTTAACGTCAAAGGAAATATCGTGAAAGGCAGTTAGAAAAATTTGGCGAAAAAGTATTTAAAGAAAAAGATTTAAAAAAGAGAAAAGAAAGACAACTTGCTAAATTGGAGCCTCAACGAGAAAAAGAAAGGCATTGAAAGAGAAAGAGCAGACAAAAAATAGCAGAATCAAAATCTGTAGCTGTTACATCACCCTCTTACAAATCTTCAAGCACTCTTGGAAAAGCTGTTAAGAGAGCCGAATCAGCACTACCAAAATTACCCAGAAAGACGGCAAAAGTTGTACAAAAACTTTTAACAAAAATGAATGAAACCCCTAGTCCAGAAAAAATACTTAGTGAAAATGCATTAGATGCTTTAACTGTAAAATTGGTTCTTGATTTTTACCAGCGTGATGATATATCCTGTCAAGCATCCGGTAAAAGAGACACCATTGGGTTAGATTAAAGAACAAGAAAAAACTGCAAAAACATCATTTGTATGTGCATGTTATTGAAGCTTATGCTGTTTTTAAATGTGATTATCCTGAAGAATCAGTTGGAAAATCAAAGTTTGCAAGTTTACGCCCATCACATGTGCTTTTGTCTAGTTCAATGTCAAGAAATGTTTGTTGTTGTCAACGACATAAAAATATAATTCTTATCCTTGAAGCCCTGCACAAGTTTGATTCAAATTTTCTATTGTATTCACATGAATTTCCTCTTAGCATTTTATATGATAGTGAAAAAGACATTTGTTATATTAATATGTGTGCAACATACAAAGATGCTGCAAAGTTTCATAATCTATATGTTTTGAATGAAATTGACAAGAATAAATGCATTACATGGTACCAATGGGAAAAAGTTGCAGATGGTAATGGAAAAGAATATATTAAAAAGATTAAAAAAAAAGGGAATAGTTGATGATCTTTACAGCACCTTTTCAAAATCTTTAGCTTCATTTCTTTGGCATTATTTTGTTAAACAGAAACAATCAAAGACATCGTGATCATAAGATCCAACCTCAAAGTAAACCAGACACAGCCGTCCTTCAAGTGAATTGCTGAAAATTTTTCAACTTTGTGGCAAGATGAAGTGCAGTCAGCACATTGGTACAAGAAGCAAGTTACTGTGTTTACTGCTGTATTTTAGTACCAAAATTTATTCTCGTCATCTGTCATAGCTTCAGATGATTTAACCCATTCAAAAAAATTTATTCTTGTATTTGTTCATAATTTATTATCTAACCATATTGAATCAAGTGTTAAAATACTACAGATTTAAACAGACGAGCCAAATAATAAATTTAAATGTCGTTTTATTGCATCAGCAATACCCTGGTTGGAAGAGCAGCATTATTTAAAATTATTCTGGAACTTTTTTGCTGCTTCACATGGAAAAGGATCGGTACATGTTATTGGTGGGACCGTTAAAAGAATAGCAACGCAAAAAATAATCCAGAGAAAACATATAATAACTGATGCCATAACTTTTCATGAAGCTGTTAAAAATGAGACTAATTTCAATGTCTATTTTGTTTCTATGGAAGATAAATACAATTTAAAAATTTAAAATTGATGAGTTATTTACATAAACATCAGCAAAACCAGGAATATTTGCAGCGAACCTAATTAACAACAATAATGGGAAAATACAAATGCCTATTCAAGTGCCAAGTATTTAGTCAAACAACTTATGTTCTCAAATAAAATCACTAAAAAACTTTAAAACGTTGTTTATATGACAGCAATATAATATGGACGCGATTAGACACTGATATAGTATGGGCATGTTCTGAAGATTACTATATAAGAACTATTTTTATGAAGATGTAATTATATATTTGTCTAATACCTCTCTACTAAGTTTTAAATTTTTAAAAACAGCCTATTTACCTGGTTTATAACTACCCAAATGTGTCTGGTCATGCTGTGACGTCGCGCTGTGACGTTTACCACTAGTTAATTAAAGATGCGCCTGTTTAAAATTTAATTTAAAAAATGTAATTTAGCTATAAAACTTGTAAGAGTAATGTCTAAACTTTTTGTTTAATGCCAAGTTAATAATTCAGTTCATCTATATTAGCTGAATCACGGTGTTGATCTAAAAACTAAAAAACAATGAGAAAATATTGGTCACGCTGTGGCGTTTTATATTTTCTTGCATGAATGAGACGCCAATATATCCACCCAAACTTTTCTTCTTGTTTTTTGTAGCACCTATTATGAGCTAACTAAAAAGCAAAAAAAATTCTTCTTATATCTATTTTAATATTAAAATATTAAAGGCTCAAGACAAAAAAAATGACAGGTGTCACGCTGTGACGGTCGTGAAATTGCTCAAATGACAAATGTAAAAATGTTTCTTGTCATTTTGGCCATAAATATTATTAAAAATAAACAATTAATGACATTAAAAGTAAACAAAGATTTAATGATCTTCTGAAATAATTTATCATTAGTTAATTAATCGAGGAACTCAAACTTTAAAAACCAGTTTTCTTGAAACTGTCAAATATAGACAAGTGTCTTATGTGCTTTAAACCATTGATATATATATATATATATATATATATATATATATATATATATATATATATATATATACCGTATTGGACAAAACATTTGCAGCCAACATCGAACAATGCTAAAAAGTGTTCCTAATTTTACATGTGTTAAAAACGAAACGAACTATACTACCACAGCAAACAGTTCAGGTGTCTGGAGTCATAGCATGTTATGACATGAGCAATCAGCTGACAAGTGACAACACACAGGCAGAATTTCGTTGACAAGTACCATTTTGCAGCGGACAAAACAAGTGCAACTTTTTTGGTTAGTTTCATTTTCTTAAGTCTGGTCCGTGTCAACGTCACTGAAGTTTTTTAATAATTAAAGGAAGTATCCAGAAGTTTCGA
>NC_088932.1:31830000-31860000 GCF_038396675.1 Hydra vulgaris | reverse complement strand
AAGCATCCAGTAGCATCCAGAAGTATCCAGAAACATTCAGACGCATCCAGAAGCTTCCAGAAGCATCGAAAAGAAGCATCTAGAATCTTCCAGAAAAGGTTCACACAGGTTCATTTTACTATATAAGAGACATGTAAATCGACATGTAATTCAGTCAGTATATGGAAGTCAATCAGTCAGTATTATCAAGACAGTTTATCGAAGTGAGTTTTATCAAAGTGTTTTATCAAAGTATGATAACAAAGGTGGAAGACCGCGTTCCACCACATCTAGAGAGGATTCTATGATCGGCAGATCCGTCAAGAAGGATCCCTCGATATCATCAGTCGAGATACAAAAGCAATTATAGCTGCCTGTATCGGACCGAACAATCAGATGACGTTCTGTTGAAGCCGGATTGTATTCTCGACGCCCTGCAATGAAACCGCTGATTTCACTTAAAAACCAGAAGAAAAGACTTCTGTTTGCTACATCTCATATTGACTGGAATGTGCAGAAATGGCGAACTGTCCAGTTCAGTGATGAATCGAAGTTCAACATCATTGGGAGCGATGGCATTTGCCGTGTACATTGACCGGCCGGAAAACGCCTCAATTTACATTACTGCCATAAGACTGTGAAGCATGGAGGAGGCAATGTAATGGTCTGGGGGTGTTTTTCTGCTAATGGTCTAGGTCCAATACATCGAAACGATGGAATAATGGACCGTTTCATGTATAAAAATATCCTGAAAGATGTTGTTACCTCATGCTGAATGGAATATGCCAATAAAATGGTTTTTTCAGCAAGACAACGATCCGAAACACACTGCAAAAGTAGTCAAGCAGTGGTTTCAAGACAACCACCTATCGGTGATGGATTGGCCGCCTCAATCTCCGGATCTCAACCCTATCGAGAACCTGTGGGAGATCGTCAACCGCAGAATTATTCGTGAAGGTGTTCGTAATAAGGATCAACTGTTTGAACAATTCCAAAAGGCCTGGGCAGCGATTCCACAAAGTTTCATTGATCACTTGATCGAATCTATGCCTCGAAGATGCAAGGCTGTAATCGACAACAAAGGATTCGCCACGAAATATTGATAGCGAAATACAGCTTGGTCAACATTTTGTCGAGTTGCACTTGCTTTGCCCAGAAGGAAATCAACTTTTTTTAATACTTTTGATTAATTTATTAATTTTCGTGTACAAATAATGAACTTTGTGATGAATAAAACTTGAAGAACCTTGTCTCTAAACAGTTACATAGTTATTTCTCTAAATTGAAAAAATGCAGCACTTTTATATAAAGAAACTAAATTAGCATTATTTGGTTGCACTCGTTTTGTCCGATACTGTATATATACACTGCCGCTCACGGAAGTTAGGACAGTGGAAATTTTTTCGAAAAAGCAAAATGAATATATATAATTACGTTATAGAATTTTTAATTTATATTAATAAAAATTATATTTTTTATGCATTTTCAATATAAAATATATTATTAGTCAGTTTTATGTAATAAAAATGTACAAAAACCATTATAATAATTAAAAAATTTTTTCGTCAAAAAAACCACCCTTTGATTTAATAACTGCTTTAACTATTCTCGGCATTTTTTTCAATTAATTTTCTAATTGTTTCTTTTTGAATATTAATCCATTCCTGTTCTATAATGTTCCATAAATGAGATTTTGATGTTGGACATACAGTTCTAATTTTTCTATCCAGTTCATCCCATAGTAACTCAATGGGGTTGAGGTCTGGGCTTTGGGGAGGCCAGGTCATTACACGTAATACATTTTCAGCTTTTTTTGATTCTAAATAATTTCTACATAATGATGCAGTATGTTTAGGGTCATTATCATGCATCAGAATAAAATTATCTCCGATTAATCGAAGTCCTGAAGGGATTGCACTTGTTTCCAGGATATCTCTATAATGTTCTGCTCTCATTATACCATCGATTTTATGCAAATATCCCACTCCATCCAGAGAGAAACAACCCCAAACTATCACAGAGCCTTCACCATGTTTTACTGTTGGAAACAGACATTGAGTTAGCATTTTTTCTTCAGCAGATCTTCTAACGTAAACTCTTCGCTTATTTCCGAAAACTTCAAATTTTGACTCATCGGTCCAGAGTACTTGTTTCCATTCATCCATCGTCCAATTTTTGTGGAGCTGTGCCCAACGGAATCTCTTCTGTCGGTTAACTTTTAGTAGATATGGTTTTCGAATAGCAACACGACCATGCAAATTAGCTTTTTGCAATCTTCATTTGACTGTACTGAGAGAAAATTTTTTTTCCTGATCACAGTTAAAAATAGCTGTTATTTGTGGAGCAGTTAACATTCGATTACGCTTACTGATGATTTTTATACGTCGGTCATCAGCTTTTGTTGTTATGCGAGAAGGACCTGGACGATTTCTGTCTTCCAAACTTCCAGATTCTCGATATTGACGAATCGTATAGCTAACTGTTGATTTACTCAGATTTAATTTTTCAGCTATTTTTCTATCTGTATAGCTTTCTTGAAGCAAAGTGAGTATTGCTGTCCTTTTTTCAACACTTATTGGCTTACCTTTAGGCATATTTTTTTCAATATTTTGAATTTACACTGAAAAAATAATTTTTAATTTTACCTTTGAACTTCTGCACTTGAAATTTTTAAAACACTAACACAAAATATCTGCAAAAACACAGTAAACAATAGAAATACTTGTTAAATGACAAACTTAAAAGATTTGAGTTGATAATGTAAAATACAGGTTTATACGTGACCTATAATATGTTTCTGCGTTCTCTGTTTATTTATTTAAAATGATAAGACTTTTACTTGTGAGTACAATTTATGTTATTTTAAATGTTAGTTATTTTAATATATTTACATTAAAATAACTTAATTTAGAATTTTTTTTGATACAAATTTTATTTAACTTGATTTATTTTTATCTTCTATATATATAAAAGGCAATGTGTGTGTGTGTGTGTTTGTTTGTTTGTTCTCTATAGAAATCCAAACCGCCGGACCGATCTTGATGAAATTTGGCATGGGGGTAGTCCTCGAGGGGGAGAAGGTTCTTAGCTGGGTTTTGACCCCGTACCCCAATCCCCGGGGTCAAGGGGGCCCAAAACTAGGCCCCCCTGACCCCGGGGTCAGGGGGGACCATTTTTTGGGCTGATTTTTTAGGCCCATTTTTGTGTACAGATATCAGGTAAGCCAGTTTAAATATTGGCCCGGGCAACGCCGGGTAACTCCAGCTATACATATAAAGAGCAATGTGTGTTTGTGTGTGTTTGTTTGTTTGTCTTCTCTTCTATATATATAAAGGGCAATGTGTGTGTGTGTGTTTGTTTGTTTGTTCTGTATAGAAATCCAAACCGCCCGACCGATCTCGATGAAATTTGGCATGGGGGTAGTCCTCGAGGAGGAGAAGGTTCTTAGCTGGGTTTTGACCCCGTACCCCGATCCCCGGGGTCAAGGGGGCCCAAAAATAGGCCCCCCTGACCCCGGGATCAGAGGGGACCATTTTTTGGGCCCATTTTTGTGTACAGATATCAGGTAAGCCAGTTTAAATATTGGCCCGGGCAACGCCGGGTAACTCATACTAGTTAAATATAAAAATGGATTATTATGTGTAATTTATTAACATATAATGCACTAAATGATTAATACATTTATACTAATTTAAATGTTGTATTAATGATTTTAAATTTAAGTAGATTAAATCAACAAATAAAGAAAAATTTAAAAATTGAATAATTTAAATACAAATAATTTTATAATTCATTTTTTAAATTTAGCAATATAAGTCAAAACAACACTAATATTGTAACATTTAGTACTGTGATAAAAAATACATTCCTAGATTCTAGGTGAACTTCATTTGTGGGTTCTTAGTACACTTTTCATCGCTGAACTTAACTTTTAGTTAGCAAAATGCATACAAATGCAATTCTTCTTGCACAATTCTTTTTTCACAACTTATCTTAACTTCATTAAACCATCACTAATAAAAGTAGCTTTCTTAGTGCTGGGTACAAATTTTTTTTTTCTAAGTGCTGTGTACAAATCTTTTTTTCTTTAGTCTTTAAAACCTTAGCATATGCACTAATACAAGTTTATCTTAAGTTTTGTCTTTAATTTAAAAATATTTTTTTTTGTTTCTAACCATTTTATAAGAAAACCATTTTTTTAAAACTAAATTGATTAGAAACCAAGAATCATTTTGTAACTATTATTTAAAAATATTTTAGTTTTAGACTGTACTGATATATTCTGAAGACTTTAATTTTTGAAAAACCAGCCTTAAAGACCATTTTTAAAAACAAGAAGAAAAAAATTATAAAAAATATATATAGAATTTATAAAAATTATTTTATATTTTTAAACTAAATTTATATAATATTTAAGTTTAATATTTAACCTGCTTCTAGAGATGAACCAATTGAATCTTGAAGATGCTGAATTGAGATAGGGATAGGCGCAATAGGAACAGGATTAATACTACGTTTTTTATCATCAGATAAGTTATTAGCTGGAGGTACCTGCATGTGAAAGGAACTTGACAAAGGAGGATGTTTAATCATTTCAAAAAACTGACGATCTTTAGGTGATTCAAGTAAACCAGTAGGCCATGTAAAACCAACTTCTTCATCACAAACTAGCTGCTTTCTTATATCATGAACGCTAAAAGAAGTATTTGTTAGTGTTTGTTTTTCAGGAAAATCTACATTTCGTTCAATATGTGGCAGAGCACCTGCAGCAGTTGTAACTACATTAGATGTAAAATCCCCAAAAGAAGCCTCTTTTTTTCCACTAGACTGAATAACCAAATTTTGCTCTGAAAAATTATTTTTATTATCAATAACATCAGAAGAATTGCAGTCAAACTTGCCGTCACAATCCTGCTTGAGAAGATTAAGCAAATTTGGTGGAATATTTTTAGACTCAAAAGAAGAAAAATCTTGCATGTCTTTATTAGGTTGTTGAGAAACATCAGTAATTTTAAAAGCACTATGTTGCTGAGGCGAAGTTTGGGTATTTGAGACACTATTGGTTGAAGACGATGACTATAAAATAAATAATTATTGAGATAAAAAAATAAGATAAGTTAGCAATTATTGAGATAAAAAACTTATATCTATAAAAATTTAAACAGAACAAGATAAAATCTAACATTTTCTGCTAATTCTTTGAAAAGTAGAGATTTTTCAAAAACTTTTTTATCTTCCTGAAACAAATTGTTCTTGTACATTTCTCCTGAAAAACATAAATTTGGTGTATGCAATGGTACATTACGTTCATCTAAGTGGTAAATTTTATGACAATTTATCAAAATACTTTCAGGTGGGGGAGTTTGTTCATTGTCAGATGTACCAACTACATCCATATTAGATGCAGTCATAACGAATGATACATCTCTTTCTAAAGATGGAGAAAAAGTGGTTTCATTGTGTATTTGATTAACAACAGGTAATTTGGTAGGAACTGTATATCTCATTGATTCTAAAATATTAATTTTATCAGAAGCATCAACATTATTTATACTTTCAAAAACTGGTTTTGAGACTATATTAGTAATTGTAGGACTAAACTGGTTAAAATGCTCGTTATGAGTAAACATTTTATTAAAATTACCAAACTGACTTGCGTGAACTGTTGAGTGCTGACCTAAATATGGCGATGTTTTCCCCTCTTTGTTTGTTTTATTTAATTGTAGAAGATTATGTGTTGGACCACTGCTAAATCTGCGGTTTACCCGATCATCACAGAAAGATTTTGACTCAGCTTCATTTAAAATACCTGAAAAGGATGTATTTTCATTATTAAATTGATCTTCTTTAATTCTCAAACCATTTATATGCTCGTCTCTGCTTTCAAATAACACTTGATAATCTACAACTTCCTCTTGTTTTATAGATAGCAAAGTAGATTTCTCTGTTTCTTCGATTTTTAATTTTTCAATATCATTTTTGTACTCCTTAGTATCATCTTGCTTTATTTCAAAATCAGCAGGAGTATTTAGTCGAGTTTGTTCATCATCCTCTTTCTTGATTTCACTACATGATCTCTCATCAATAACAAACTGATCATCGCCACTATCTGAGTCACTTTTATTTTCCTAAGATAAAATATAGTAAAATACATAAAAAAGAAATATGATTTCACAATTATTAGCATTTTATTATTATTTGTTATTAACAGCGTATTAACATTTAAAAATAGATGTAATAAAATCAATCTAATACATACAAACACACACACACACACACACACATATATATATATATATATACATACATATATATACACATATATACATATATATATATATATATATATATATATATATATATATATATATATATATATATATATATATATATATATATATATATATATATATATATACATACACAGGGGCTATTCTAGACCATTTTCCACAGCATTGACCGTATTTAGACGCCGCCCAAATTAAAATTTAAGAACCTTATTTTTAAAGGTTTTTTATGGCAAATATTGTTTTTTTCGCAAAAAAAAGTCTGATTTTCATTTAAATTTCTTCAGGAGGAGAGGCACTGCTGTCCTACTTTTTTTCCAAGAATAGGCCCTGATATATATCTATTTTACTAATAGAGTGCTTAATGTTCTTAAAGAACAGAGCTATAATAAATTAGTAAAAACACTTATCTAATTTTCTTCAACAAATTGCTTTGCCATCAGCTTCCTGATGAACCTACTGATGGTGAAACAACTTGTTGAAGAAAATTAGAGTGTTTATATATATATATATATATATATATATATATATATATATATACGGAAATAATATTTAATTATGAAAAACTGGCCAGATTTTTTAGTTTTGAGAATATTTATGTATGTTCGTAAAACAAAAACTTTTTGTTTTACGGACATACATGGAAACATAAATAAACTTGAATGTTCTCTTGGTGCAATAGAATAAAAATAATACTCGCTAACTCTAAAAACCCACCAAATCTACAAACAAATTCTATTGGTTCAAAGAATATGCTAAGTGAAATAAAGTTATAGAGTATTCTGTTGAAATGTTTTTAAAATTGTATTATTCAAGATTTGTTAAGTTTAGAGATTTCTAGCATAAATTGTTTTAAGAATATACTATCAAACGAATTATTTTGTGGCTCATTCTCGGAATCACATTATTATTTGTTTACAAAAATAAATGTTTTAAATATATTTTTTAAATTGTCAAAATTTTGAAAGTTTATTATATATTATAGATTTTATTAGTATATTCTTATTTTTTATTTAAAAAGTATGTATTTTTTATGTAAATGTAATTTTGCATCTGTTTTTTATTCTAATGTAATCTTTTAAAGCAATTTTTACGATTTATTTTGTAAACAAAAAGACTTTCAACAATAACTGTGTTTTCAATGAAATTATTAATAATCATCAAAGTTGATAAAACTAATTACTAATTATGTGGTTGGGGTAGATGTTTATTAATTAATTTTTAGAAAATTTTCCCACCCACCATAAGCTCATTAAGCCACCCCTCCCCTGCCCCTTTTATTAATATATATTTGTTATCAACAAAAAAATTATTTCTCAAAACTAAAAAAAAATTTAAGTTCAAATTGGCCTTAATAATTAAAAAAACAAGGTGGGTGGGGAGGTGGGAGGGGGTCCAAATTTACACTGAAAGTTTCAATATTTATCAGTTGCTAGTAGTAACTGATAAATATTGAAACTTTCAGTATAAATTTGGACCCCCTCCCCCCTGTTTTTTTAGATCTGAACTAAAATTCTCATCCACCCTTTTATTCCCATACCTTTGCATTAAGGACTCGAGAGTAACATTAAACAATATTGTTTCGTCCTCAAGGACTCTTCAGTAATGTAATGATTTTATGGGACTAAATATACGCAATAAAACTAAAAAACTGTTTTGTTGTGCACAAACTACAGAGTAGTGGGCAAACAGCAATGACACATCCCATAAGGAGAGAGCTCAACAAAACTACAAGTTAAGGAGCTATATCCAACATTAGACAACATTGTTTCACAACACAAACATAATTAATCCATTTTCTTTTATGTACAAGATAACTGATTCTTTCCCCCAAGAAAGAAAAGTTTTTAAGTTCTAAGACATTGGTTTACTAACTCTAATTATTTTCGCTTCAGTTGCCATTCTTACAAACTTGTAATAACTAAACTTAAAGTTACTTTTTTCTGTTTTAAATACTAAAAATTAAAAGCCCACTCACTAAACATCATCAGCAGTATTGTGAAGCAGTTCTGCTTCCTCTTCATAAAGTATTTTTAACCTTTTAGTTAATTTCTATCTAGTTAACTTAATTTCTGGGTAAAAATATATGAAATCATCCAGACCATGACACCCTTACGTCTCAGAATTTGTTTATTTTTACACCACTTGCAGTCCATATCAAAAAAATAATAACTGCAAAAATTTTAGTTAAAAATACCAATGGGTTCCAGAGATATCGTCACTTGAAATAATGCTGACTCAGCATTTTAGTGATTTTCTGAAGTGACTACAAAGCAACTTTGACATACAGTATCTTCATATTGGCTAGTGGAAATTTCCTAAAATTTGGTACTCTAATAGATTTTAACTTGAGAAATCCAAAAATAGCACTCTTAAGACTCGATTATCTCAAGAAATGCCTCATTTATCCAATTTTGTTCAAAATTATTGACTTGTAAATTAGTGATTTTTGGAGGTAAAATGAAGACTGTGGCCCAAAATCCCGAGTAAAAAGTTTAATTGTATATCATTATTTCATCTTAGGTCTACTGAAAAAAATTAGATTCATCAATTGTCTCTCTACTACGTGATCAAAATTTGCATTTAAAAATGGTGTCTTTTTAGAAAAATTTAAATTTTGTAACAAAAGCAATTAAAATATTTTGTAAAACATTTATTTGAATAAAACATCAAATAGTGTCATTTATTGACTAGTTTAGGACATTTATAGTCATGGGCCAAAGAAGATACCCTCCCCTCCCACGGGAGGCCCCTACGCCACTCCCCCAATCTCCCTAGATTTTTTTTTTTGTTGTTGCATAAAATGAATAATGCAAAAACATACAATTTAATTTTAATTTTGAAAAAAAAAAAATTTTCATTATTTCAAATTGGTGACTTAAAACCTCCTTTTATATAAAAAACAAACATAAGTTTTGTTTTGTTCTTTTTAAAGGTATTTACTTGTTTGTATTTTCTTAAAGAATTACTTTTAATTTTATAGTTTTTATATTATTTTGTTAGGTAATAAATAATAAAAATAATTAATATTGAGAAATGTGACATTCGAAAAAGTCTTAACATTCATTGCCACAAAACTGGATTTTCAAGAAAACAAGGTTTTGTTCAATTTAAAGATCTTCCTTGTGAAAAACAAGAAGAAATAATATGGCAAGCAAATTTAAAGGAAAAATATAGTTCAATAAGAATTATATGTTGTTATCATGAGCAATTCTATGGAAAATATTTTGAGAGAAAAATTACAAAGTGTTGCAATCCTTTTGGAACACACAAGGAAAGTAAAAAAATTGCTATAAAAGGTAATCTTACCTTATTTACAACAGAATTGATATAGAAATTAAAAGAAAACAATTTATTATTTATAAAATGTTTGATAATTTCAGTTATTTTAACCACGTAAAACTAAATTTGTTTTTTAGGTAATATAAAGATTTCCATAGACATGGCAAACTATTTGCAAAAAAATAATGTTTATGTAACCCCAGGTTGGAAATTCTGCAGTAAATGTTACAAAAAAGCGATAGAAACTGATGAAGATTTAAATTCACAGGAGTAATGGGAATCCAAAAGTGAGAAAAAAATTAAGTTAGATACCACTATAGAATTGCTTGGAATTTCACCAGTCAAACTAAAAAGTCTTTCAAAACACAGCAAATTGCCCGTAGCAAAACAAAAATTTAAGAACACTATTGACAGAGTTGCAAAAATGGTCTCATTAGCATATAATATTAAAGAAACTTTTTTAACAACAGAAATAAAAAGCCCCATTTTAAACAACAACATTAACAATGACCATGATCTAGACATTTTAATGTATGAAATAAAAAATAAAATTTCAGAGACTGACTCTTATTGCCATAAGGTGCAAATGTTAACACTCGTTGCATTTAAAAAAGACTAACCTAACGTCAAAGTCAGTTTGTCAAAATTTTGTACTCTTAAACCTAAATGGTGTATTACAACTAATGCGTCAGGTACCCACAATGTATGTGTTTGCATACATCACCAAAATACAAAATTTCTTATTGATGCCATTAGGTGGAATAAAAGTTATAAAGATTTCATGGCACTGCCTGTTTGCTCTCTTGAAAATGCAGAATGTATGTTGCATCGATGTAACCAATGCCCTGGTATTGAAGTGTTAAAAAGTTTTTTAGTGCAGGAGTTTATGGACCATGAGCATGAAGAAGATGTAGTATTTAAGCAATGGCAGAGTACCAATCGTACAACACTACTTTCACAGTCATTGCCACTAGATGAATTTAATGATTTATTATGTGACAGCATTGACAACCTTACCACTCATTCATATGTTGCAAAAACACAAAGTAGATACTTAAAAAACTGTAAAGAAAATCTTAACCAAAACGAATGCTTAATTTTAGGAGATTTTGCTGAAAACTATCAATATGTTATTCAGGATGAGGTTCAAAGTTATCACTGGAGCAAAAGTCAATGCTCACTTTATACAATTGTACTTTATTTTATAGAGAACAAACTTCTCAAACATAAATCTTTTTGTTACCTTTCAGAAGATGTTGATCATGACACAGGATTTATTTACAAGACTCGGGAAGATATAACTAGATATATCAAAGAAAATCTACCTGATGTATCAAGTGTGAAATACTTTTCCGATGGTTGTGCAGCACAATTTAAAAATTTTATCAATCTTTGTCATCACAGTAAAGACTTTGATTTAAATGCTGAATGGGTATTTTTTGCTACCAGTCATGGTAAATCCCCCTGTGATGGTATTGGTGGGACTGTTAAAAGAGTAGTATGTCAAGAAAGTCTAAAACAAATAACTACTGGGCAGATTTTAGATGTTAATTTAATGTACTCCTTTTGTAAAGCCAAGATAAATGGAACTTATTTTAAGTTATTTTCAAAAGAGGAAATTGATCAAACACGAGCACAATTAGAAAAAAGATATTTAGGTGGAAGAATAGTTCCTGGCACAAGGATGTATCATCATTTTATTCCAATTGCTCCAAACACTATAAGTTATAAAAAAATAAGTACTGATGCATGCACTGACATATTTGATATCATTCCAAAAAGCAACCATTATGTAGATATTTCATTAAATATTAAAAAAATGGATTATATTGCATGTTTTTATGATGGATTTTGGTGGGTAGGGATTGCTGAAGATGTAAGTGAGCTTGATATAAAAGTCAGATTCATGCATCCACATGGACCAGGTAAAAACTTCTTTTGACCAATGAGAACTGATGAGTGTTGGGTGCTCAATTCTGAAGTTATATGCCTAATTTCTACACCGCGAACAATATCAGGTCGTACATACAACATATCTGATTTAGATTTGAAGAATATAAACTGTTGGTTACAAAAAAAAATTAATTATGTTTAAAATAAATTTGTTTTTATTTTATTTACCTATTTTGCATTTAAAATGTCTTTTATTTTTTTCAAATTCTTGAATTGTAGGCTGAGAAGGAGGGGTGGGGGTTTAAATAAATCACAAATCACTCCCATCTTATTATGTCAATGACTATATTAGTCTAAAACTACATAAAGATATTGATTGTCAAAATGTTATAAAAACGTTTTAATATCTTTGGTTTTAAAATTTATGACTTAAAATCATAAAAAGATCTTTGAAATAAGAGGTAAGTATTTATCGATTTGAAGTAACGCAAATAAACTGTTTCCCAAACTTAAACTGAAAAAACATGTTTTTAAAATGTATTTTAACAATCAACTATTATTTATTCATTTTATGTAAAAAAAATAATAATAATAAATCTAGGGAGATGGGGGGCGGCGTGGGGGCCTCCCGTGGGAGGGGAGGGCATCTTCCTTGGCCCATGACTATAAATATCCTAAACTAGTCAATAAATAACACTATTTGATGTTTTATTCAAATAAATGTTTTACAAAATATTTTAATTGCTTTTGTTACAAAATTTAAATTTTTCTAAAAAGACACCATTTTTAAATGCAAATTTTGATCATGTATTAGAGAGACAGTTGATGAATCTAATTTTTTTCAGTAGACCTAAGATGAAATAATGATATACAATTAAACTTTTTACTCAGGATTTTGGGCCACAGTCTTTTGTCAACTGTTTTATTTATAAAATAATTTAGCTTAAATAAAACTAAAACTAGCGTTAGTTTTAATAGAATCTTGTTGGGCTTTTCAGGGTCATACCCAGGGTAGGATCCAGCATTTTTTGGTGTTTGAAATAGTTACTTCCAGAAATGGAGCGAACTCCAAATATTTATATGTTTATACTTATGTCAAATGATTGGCAAAAAATTGCAATGATTAGAGTCTAGGAACAAAAAAGCCCTAAAATTTTGGCGCAACTGCCCCCAACGTGAGAGCAACAAGTTGATAAAACATTTTTTTTACTTGTCTTAACTTAAATTATATTCATGGCAAATTTGAAATTTCATAAAATCATCTGTTTATGTTCAAAAATTATGACTTTATAAAATTTTTAAATTATGGGCTATTTTCATTTTGGAGGCCTTTTTTTATGTGCCACAGCGTAAAAATTTTTTAAAAAAAAGGTCTTCTTGAATATTTCGGGTCCTCTAATATTGCGGGGCCCAGGGCTATAGCCACCTCTTGCCCCAACCCTCCTTAATCCAGCACTGGAAATAAGTCACGAGTATATAAATAAAAATTATATTATACTCTTTGATAAATAAAAGAATATTTGTTTCCTTATTAAGCACTTTATATAAAAAATGTCTTTTAATTTTATAAAAAAATTATAAAAGAGCAATGTTTCGAAAATATTTGTTCTAAACGTAATTTATTTTGCTTTAAGTTTTTTTGCGTTAAAAGTTATTTTCTTTTCCTAGTTTATTTTTTTTTTGTAATTATCTCTTATTGGTCTAATTAATCTTTTTTGCATTTTTTATTTATTTTGAAATGTTCTCAAAATGACTAAAAAATCTGGCTAGTTTTCTGCAACTAAATATTATTTCTGTGGTCAGTAATCAAGAGCAATTGCTCCCGCTTCCCGATCAAGCCTGATAGATAGATATATATATATATATAAAAGGGTGTCAAAAAAATATTTTTGAAAAATATATGCTTTCACCCCCTTAATGTGTTCTATATGATTAAAAAAAAACACTTTAAAATTTTTTTGAATAAAAAACATTTTTAGGAGTCCCTCAAGACCCTTGAACATATAATGAGTTCCTAATACTATAAAAAAAAAAACACTTCAAAAGTGTAACATGTTGGGTCTCAAATGAAACAAAATCATATGAAAATTTCAAAAATGATAACTTTTGAAATTTTCATATTTTTTTATTTTTCATATTTATTTTTATTATAATTTTTTTAATTAACTTAATACACTTTTGAATAATTTTTTTTGATAATATAAGAAACTTATTTGTTTAAGGGACTTGAAGGACACCTAAAAATAATTTTTATTCAAAAAATTTTTAAAGCCGGTGCTTTTTGTTATTAAATATGTTGAAAAGTTTTTGTAGCATTTTTATTTTATTTTAAACTCAGTTTGGGAATTTTCAAGTATAAAAAAATTTATTTAACAGTATGTTCTTTTTGTTAATAAAATAAATTATTTCTCAATTGTGGTGAAAATATTTTTTACAATAAATAATTATGACTGTTTTCTAAATATACGTCATTTAAACTATATCATAAGACAATTTAAACATTTCAATTGATAAGAGTTTTGGCTCAATGCAAATAAATTGTCACGTAGAAATAAAATAAAACAAAAAATGCGTACAGTGCAACGCTTCTTAACAAAGCCTGATGGTCTGAACCATTATATACTATAAAAATAAGAAAAGTCAGAATACAAGCTTCAGAGTTCAGACACACAAACCAATGAGTGGTGAGTGATTAGAACTGTCTAGAAGTCATAAAGTTAACTATTCAAGTTTAAAGTAACTATTCAATTTGAATAGTTATTGAAGTAACTATTCAAAGATTGAAAAATAAAAAAAAGAAGATTTTTAGGCCATCATTAAAAAAGAACAAATAATAGTAATTATGAAAAAAATAATAAAAAAATAATAACAAGATAAAATGTTTTTATGTCAGCATGGTCAGTGGTACTAAAGCCAAGTCATTCAGTGTGATAAACATTAAAACTACCAATAAAAACAATATTGGCTGATGGATAATAAGAAAGAAACCTTACTTCAAAACAAACAAATGAATTATTATGTATGAATATGCCCAGACCAAGCATGTAACTATATTAAATAAAGGATAACAGCAATGAGATTCGAAGATGAATTTAAACAGCTGAATTCAAAGTAGTGGAAGAGCAAGAGGATTGAATTTTGCATAAAGTAAGAAGAAGAATTTTGCATATAAAAAATTACTTTCAAAGATCACAAATATTTGTAAATGATAGATTGAATTAATTTAGCAGTAAATTTAGTTATGATTTAAATTATTAGAGATTAACTCAACCATAGTGTATGGCACTCCAAGCAATAATATACTTATTATATTCAAATTAACAATGCTCTAGGAAGTACCAAATTGGTCTCATAGAAAAAATATTAATGTTACCTTGGTAGAATCATCACATGACTCATTCTTTAAAGAGTGTGCAGTTTTTTGATGATATGATAAACCATTTTTGTTTTTATACCTTTTTCGGCAGTTTGGATCAGGACATTCAAATAATGTTTCACTACCATTTACAAAACAAAGCTTTGCTTTATTTTTCTTTAAAGGAGAATCATCCCCATTTAAACTAGAAGGTAACTGGTCTTGATTGGGGCGTTTCTTATTATTGCCTCGAGCAAACTTTGAATTTTTCGATGGAGTTGTAGGGCTTGGGATATTTCTTTTTTTACTGGAACCTGAATCACTGTCATCAGCAACTTGCATATTGGATGTTGTGATTTTAATTTTTTTAATTGGTGGGGGTGGTGGAATCTGTTTACCATCTTGTGCACACGGTGGATCACATGGTATTCTTAAAAAAAAACGAATGGTTTTTTTTTATAAAATCTAAAAATAGTTCAAATGAATGAGAAAAATTATATTATTAATTACCAAAAATGTTTTAAACAATAAATTTCAAAAATGAATTGCTACCATTTAATAAAAAAAAATCATTCAATAAAAAACTTAAATGTTTTAACTTTGTTTGATTTTTTATCAATGATCTATTGTTACAAAAAAAAAGCACTACTTTTCTGTTGCCCATTTGTTTTTCTCCACATCAATTAAAGCACCAGAATAAACTTTGTTTCTCCATCTTACATTTAACACAACCAAACCTAAATAAAATTCAAAACATAAAAATATTTTTTAATTTGTAAATATTATAGTATGTATACATACAAACATATATAAAAAGTCTATTTTTTTTAAAATTATTTATCTCCCTAAAGCCGAGAAGACCACTACAGTTGAGGAGGCTAGTTTTGTGGTTACAACCCTCTCTAGACTCTACAACTCCAAAACACAAACCTCAATGAACAAGGTGCAATGAGAAACAAGTTGAGCGCGGTACCAGGGACATGGTGAGGATCAAACTCTGAACTTCTTGCTTATGAGGTGAGCGCTCTACCACTACACCACTACCACATAGATACATACATACAAGCTTTGTTAAGAAGCGTTATGCTGTTCGCATTTTATATATAAAATGGCAATTTTACCTACGCATTAAGCCATTAATTGTAGTAAAAAATGTTTTCACTGCAATTGTAATTTTTTTTTTTTTTTTGATAAATAGATAGTTAAATAAATTTTTTTCTACTTTCCATTTTTTAAAAATCTTTAATTCAAATTAAGTTTATTATATATAAATTCAATTTATTATTAAATATTATTAAATTTAAGTTCAATTTAAACTTTGTTAAAAATTTAAAATTCTTTTTATTAAGATTTTTTTTTTTACTTATAAAATTTCCAAACTATGTTAAAAAAAAAGATAATTCTTTTTATCAAACTTAATTTAAGTTATTTTTTTATGTTCATTTTACATTCAACTATTTTTTAATTTTTTTTTTTAACTTCAAATCAATCATTTTTTTCATGCCGTTACAAAAGTGCTAATATACAAAAGTAAATAATGCTTATAATTGTATAATATTATGTATTATAAATGCATTGCTGGATAAACCATAACCAAACCTGTATTAATTTAAAAAAAAACAAAAAACAACTAGATTGCAAAAAAAGCAAAATTAAGATGATAATGTTGTGTTATGAATAATTTAAGAGGTAATAGGAACTATAAGTTTTTAAAAAAATAAACTTTTTTTCAAACAACATTTAAATTTCATGATAATTTTTTGATGACAATATTGTTAAATTTGAAGAAATCTAAAGAAACTTATATGATTTTTAGTGCGGTTTCAAATTAAACTTAATTATAAATAATATAAAATACACAACTGATGTAATTTAACTTTTAACAATATAATTATTATTTGCATATTGAGCAAAGTTAATTATGAATGTGCGTTTAGAAAACATCTCTGACATTTTCTTCAGTACATACATCGACTTCTGTACATACATTGACAATCTTATAGTTTGCTGCAGCAAGGGAGTGCTGCAACATTGATAGAGGGTTTGACATGGGGCAGCAATCTTTTGGAATTCTATTTTTCTTTGATATTGATACAGATGATTCTCTTTTGTTCAGTTCTTTTACTATTACAAGCCCTCCCAGGAGACATTTGCGGTTTTTCATCTTGTGTGTTCACACATGAGTATTTTATTTTAGACAACTTGGTCACAACTGCTTGCAAGTTTTATTCTATAACTATATTTATTTGGTCATTAGTATACCTACATTTAGCTTATTTGGATGAGATTCCATATGCAGAATGTTCATGGTATTAAATCCCACCACTTTTTAAATTTTTTGTCTTTTTACCCACCCCTCCTTTTTGGTCTATTATGTTGTTGGTGAGACACCAACTACATCAGCAATTGTTAATTATTACATATAATTATTATTAACAATAACTATTAATAATCAGTCTTCTCCATTTAGCCAGTGCTTTCGCGCTTAAGCTTTTTTGCGCCCGCCCACACATCTGCAAAAACTTAGGCAAGCGTATAAATGAGTACTTGCCAAAAAAATAAGAGTTTTTTTTATGAATAGTAACAAAATTGTTTTGTTCATTTTTTCAACATTTGGAATAGTTTTTTTACTAAGTTTTTAAAAATTTTTTACCAAGTTTTTGAAAATTTTTTTAGTATTTATTTCAACCATTCTATTCACTGTTTTGATTTTAAATTAAATAGCAGAAAAAATTATTATTTTAAGTCACACAGGCCAATTTGAAAATGATCATCTGGCCAACGCTTTTTCATGCGCTGGCATTAAAATTTAAATGGAGAATAATGAATAACTGCATAACAATTAATAATTATTATTAATAACTGTAGAACTAAGCGCACAGAGCTGAATGTTAAAAAGTAACAGGTATCCAAAATTACAAAGGGCTAAAAGATTTGGGGTATAAAACGTACAGGAATAGAAAGGTAACATGAAACAATTAGAGTTATGTGAAAAATCTGTAGGCGGCATGGCCTAATTGAAGCTTAAAAACTATGCATATATGTGTGTGCCTTACTTAGAAAATACAGAGAGGCAAAAAAAAGAAAAGAAAAGGGATAAAGGTTACAAAGCAAATAAATGACCAATGGTATTTAAAAGCAAAACAATAAAACAAATGGATAAAACAATAAAACAAGTGGTGGGATTCGAACCACAGACATACAAGACGAAAAACTGGATGCATCTCCTGGGAAGACTTGTATTATCATTTTTTATGTTATAGTTCTTCTTTTTAACTTTCTTTTAGCAATCTTTGGCATTTTTAATAAATAAAATTTAATCAAAGATTAATTAAATCAAAGATATTAGTAAAAATGTTTAGTTTGTTAAATTAAATTTGACACAAAGGCATTAAATTTTGAACATTCTAAGTTAAATTTTATTTGATGTTTTTGAATTTTTAATATAATAGTCATTAGAAATTAATCGAAGCTTAAGATAATAGAAATAATTCAAAGTTTAACCTAATCAAAGATATCAGAGAAAATATTTAGTTATGTTTAAGTATATTTGAGGCAAAGGTATCTTGGGTATCAAAGGTATCTAAGGTGTATGTCTGTGTATATATATGTGTGTGTATGTGTGTATGTATATATATATATATATATATACATATATATATATATATATATATATATATATATATATATATATATATATATATATATATATATATATATATATATAAACAAAAATTAGATCAGACATTTTGTCTTAATAAAAAATTAAATTGAGCCCTGCATATATATATATATATATATATATATATATATATATATATATATATATATATATATATATATATATATATATATATATATATATATATATATATATATATATATATATATATGCAGGGCTCAATTTAATTTTTTATAAAGACAAAATGTCTGATCTAAACTTGTTTTGGTTGGACAGTGTCCGATCAAATTTTAAAAATTTAATTTTTACTGTTTGATGGAACCAAGTTATGCAATCAAAATCTTTGTCATGTTATTCAGTTTATTTAACGTTAGCCCAGTGAAGTTGTAGTCTTTTTTCTTATTATTTAGAATACTTCATTGCAGATTTTTGTTTTTTAATAAAAAAGTTTCAATTTAATATTGTTTATTTTTTTAGATAGACACTTTAACTGACAACACTTTTTTTCTTTTCTTTACAGTTTGACAACAATTGTTTTGATGTTTTAACAATTTAAATGGAATTTAAAAAATCGTTACGCTACAAATAACTTTTAATCATTGACCTTTTTTAAAAATTTTATTTTACGGGAAGGCTTCAAATAAAATCAAAAATTAATTATAATGACCGTTTAAAATAAACGCATTATATGTAAAGTAAATGTTATATTTAAAAAATTTTTTAATAGGTATGCATTTTTTATGGTTAATTTAAACATTTGAAACCATGTTGTTCTAAAAATCTTTTTAAAGATTTTTTTTTTTTAAGTTACTTTTAGTTAAATCTTCCCATGATTGAATTGCCTTATTTATTTATTTTGTTTCTATTTTTACAAAGAATTATTTAAAAGTTTTTTTTTTAAACTTGACTAATTCAATCATGAAATGATTAAAAATTACAATTTTAAAAAGACTACATTATTTTTTTTGCAACTTTTTGAAAAAAATGTTTATACAACTTGAACATATTAAATTTTTTCTTTTCGATAATTTAATTTCACTTTTCAATAATTTAAATAAAATTTGTGCATTTATTAAACAATCAATAGAAGTAATTTGTAAAATTGTTTTGTGTAACTTCAATTAAACGTTTAAAAGTACAGTTTTAAAGTAATTTTTTCAAATACAATTAAAAATGTAATAAAAAGTTATTTTAACTTTGAGTTTTTTTAGTCTTATTTTAAAGCTAATTTATTTTAATTTTCGTTTTATTGTTTAGCTTATTCTTTAAATTAAGTTGAAGTTTCTTTTTTCAGCGCATTTCTGAAACATTTAAATCATCATAACATATAAACAGTACAGTTCAAGTTGTATGACATCACCTAAATCAGCAGTATTATATTTATATATATATATATATATATATATATATATATATATATATATATATATATATATATATATATATATATATATATATATATATATATATATATATATATATATAAATATATATATATATATATATATATATATATATATATATATATATAAAACATTCAGAATGTTTTTAAAAACATTCTGGTCAATTAAATTTGCATTTTTGTGGTTTTTTTAAAAAACGATTTATTTGTAATTAAATTAATGGTTTTTACTTTCGTCCAACACGAAAATGTTGGACGAAAGTCAAAAGTAATTAAAAGTGACGTATGTGTTGGCGTAAGAATCACTTTTTTCCTTCCGCTCTTCCCAAAGACAACAAACTATAGATCTATATATATATATATATATATATATATATATATATATATATATATATATATATATATATATATATATATATATATATATATATATATATATATATATATATATATACACACATATATATATATACATATATAAAATCATTTTTGAACATTAATTGGGTTACCTTTTGATATTATATGGTTGTGGTCAGGAAAAAAATTCAAAATTGCAAGCTTGAATAATGTGTTTTATGGACAGCTTAATTAACTTTACTTTTTAACAGGTTCCTAATATTTTGAAAAAAAGTTTTTTTCAAAAGTATGTTGTGTTGGGTCTTAAAAGTATCAAAATTATACAAAAATTTTGAAAAAAAATCATTTCATACTAGAGTTATTATTTTAGATAAACTGCATAAAAACTATGATTTTTTAACTAGAAATATAAAAGTATATTTTTACGAGTTTTTAATAAAAAAAAATTTTATAGCCTATTTTTATAAAATGATTATTCATTTTTGAAATTTATATATTATTTTACTTTTTTTGAGTACCAGGTTTTTTTTAAATATTGGACCCCGGTGAAAAGTAAAGTTAATTGAACCATTACTAAATATTGGAATGTTTTAAAATTTTAAGGATTAATTTTCATCAATTAACAACATTTAAACATCTAGCCACTTAATATTAAAACTTTTTTTTTGTCTAATAAATATATATATATATATATATATATATATATATATATATATATATATATATATATATATACAAATATATATATAACTAAAGCATTTTGCATAGTATAGTAATTTTAAAAAAATGTAATATTTTCTTTTTCTTTAAGATTTTCTTTTTGTTAGATAATTTATCTTAAAATTTTATTTTTATTTTCAGCGCATTTTGAAACGTCTAGAGTTGTCAAAACAAATAGATCTGTTCCCAGTCCGGTTGCCGTAAACTTATTGCATTGCATTCTGGTTTCGCTTAAGGGGTGATAGTGATTGTTTACAATTTTATTAAAGCTTTTGGCTGTAAATTCTTTTTAAATAATGTCTCTACTTTATTGCTCAAATGATTTAGAAGAAAATAAATTTGATGAAAATTTCTGTGCTAATAATGAAAATTTAGCTTTAGTTTTAAAAACAAAGAAATGTTCTTCCAAACAAATTACCGACACTCTGAGTGAAGATGACTTTTTAAAATGGAATACATCTGACCTACAAAACTTTTTATCAAAAAGGTTAATTAATCAAACTGGAAATAAAGCAACTTTAGCAAAGAATGCTTACTATGCTTATTGCCTGAACTTGCATGCTCAAGTGCAGAGTGCTCAGGATGAAGAAAATGAATTTAAAAATGACAAGTTGAACAAAAGAAAAACTTCATCAAAATTAATTGTAGACCCAAAATCCTTAACTTATGGTTGGGTTATTGGTCCTTCGCTATTCCCAGATGTAACATATGCAGAAGTTCAGTTATATTTAAACAAAAGAAATGCTAGAAAAGCTTCTAGAGGTGGCAAAAGTTTATTTAAATTAGACCATCTTTCCGATATTCGGTATCACAATATCAACTCTGACTCTAAGTATTGCTACATTGCAGCTTATTGTTTACCTGAACAAAAAAGCAATAATCCTGTTTATAATGTTTGGGTATTGATTAAAAAAAAGTCAGGTACAATAAAATCTGCAGATTGTGATTGTGCAGCTGGGTATGTTTATTAAAATTTATTTCAAAGTAATATGTTTTTGCCAAAATTAAATTTTTTGACAATTTTTTGGTTTTATATCAGTCTGAATAACTAACTTATTTTATTGATAAATAAATATTTATTTCAAAATCTTTGTTATGGAGCCTAGTTTAAAGAAAGATTTATTTCTGCAAATGTTTTGAAACTTTTTATATTGATAGAAAGATTTTAATAATTTAATTATTAAATTTTTTTTTTCATTTGTTTTCTGCAATTTTTTCTTTGTAAAAATATACTATTTTAATTTTAGAATCTCTGGTTGCTGTAAACATTTTGGTGCACTTTTACGGTATGTTGAACATAGTGTAAAGATTGGTGACAATAAATCATGTACATCGAAACCTCTCGAATGGCTCAAACTATCAAAAAAAGTACAAAAACTCTATGGACCATCAATGCTTAGTGAAATTGAAATAGTAAAACCTCTATTAAAAGATACCTTAGTGTTTACAAGAAAAAGACTTTCAAATTGTTTAAATTTTGATCCAAGAGCCATAAATCAACGAGAAGTTTTTATGACAAAGGAAGATGTAGATTCTTTGGCACAGATAACAAATTACAATTGTGGATATGTCATGCTTATGCAAACAAAAAATGTTGTTCCTATACCTGATATTTCCAATGTTGCTCAAGAAATCGAAGTTAAAACCTCCTTGCATCCATCTCTCCCTAAAACACATTATGAAGTTGTAACTTATTTAGATTGTAAGATTACATATAAAGTTTTATTGATGCAGTTAGCTACAAATTTTGACGAAATTTCTGAACTAGAACACAACAAGAAAGCAGTCATGTAATAATGATTGGCATTAACACCGCAAAGGCAGAGTCACTGCATCAAAAGTTTATAGTGTTGTTTGTAAAGTAAATAATGATCTAGAGATTTTAGGTCCAGAAAAAATAACATCCATTATCATTGGCGTATTATGTAAGTCAAAAGGTTTTAAAACGAAAGCTACTTCCTGGGGATTATGTCATGAAAAAGATGTACTCGAAGCATACTTAAAAAAAAATTAAAAAAATCATAGATTTATGAAAGTGACTGGGTGTGGTTTATTTGTAAATAAAGATTTACCAATAGTTAGTGCATCACCTGATTCCCTTGTTCATTGTGATTGTTGTGGCACTGGATGTGTCGAGGTTAAATGTCCTTGTTAACTCAGAGGGTTAACAATTCCAGAATTTGCCGCTATCAAAGGCACATGTTTAATATTTGAAAAAAAATACAATTGTACTTGATCCTCAACATTATTATTATAGTCAAGTGCAGTGCCAAATGGTTTCAACCGGTTTTTCATATTGTGATTTTGTTGTTGGAACTTCGAAAGACTTATATAGTTATCGTGTTTGTTTTTCAATTGATTTTTGGCAAACTTGTGTTAAAAAAATTTAATTTTTTTACAAAACTATTATCTTGCCTTATATGATAAACGAAGTGATCTCCAATACTGTAGAGTCTGTTTTGAATAAAACTTTGCTTAAAGTTTGTGACAATAATAAAATTGACGATGAAATAGATTTTTTTATTTCATAACATTTAATATTACGAAAGGTCAAAATAAGGGCTGTAAACTGAAAATATTTTTTTTAATTACATTTATTTTAATTAGTTAAACATGAAATATTTTGTTTTAAAGTGTCTTATAATTTAAATATTGTTATGATTCTTGTAATCAACTAAAGGAGGTGCTAAATTAGTAATAGCTGCAATTATAATAAAGATATGGTCTAGCAAATCAATCATACTCAGTGGTAAAGGTGTTTGCAGCAATCGAAAGTCATTTACGCGAGCAATTGCACGCTCTTTATGAATTCTTGCTCGGGCTATCAGGGCAGTTTTAGAAGTTAACTTAATAGTAAACTTCCCTTTGCTTTTAAGAAATGGTGGTATTACTAATTTAACTTTCCTTGCAATTAAAAGATCACCAATATTGAATTCTTTATCCACCATTACAACATCTCCTTCATTTAATGTGTCGAGGTAACCTGATGTTTCGACAATATATCGATCTGAAGATGAACCTCCGTATGCTTGAGATATATAATTAATAATTCCGGAAGGTGCTATGCCTATAGCTTTTTTCCAAGTGTTTCGAGTTTTGTAACTCGAATATGTTTGAGTTTGTGCTTTGGCAATACTTGGTCGCTCACATTGACCTTCTGTGCAGTCTAGTATTGAGACCACATTATCTCCAAAAGGCTTAAAACATTATGGGTAACAAGTTTTATTTTGCTCCCGAGTAACTGGCTAAATATAAATCTTAAATTCAAGTGCTACAAAAGGAATCCAGGTACTTAGGGTGCGAGAAACAGTAGCTTTGGAAAGACCAAAACGATAAGATAAGTCTACATGACTACACCCCATTCGAATCTTCATTAAAGTCAAAAGCATATGATCTTTACCATTAATTTGCTTCAATGGACCAAACATTTTCATGATGGTTGATTCGATGTTTAGTGTGTTGTTTGAAGAAGAATCACGGTAGTTTGTGAGAAATGGAACTTTATGTTCGTAGCGCTTGTATAACCAATCACACATTAAACTTGTTTGTATACCCGTCATACTTTTCAATAATGTATCATTTTTACTTATTTCAGAATAGGATAATCTTTGCGACTTTTTAATTTTTTCTTTTAAACCAATGATTTCTTCATTAAGATCTTTTATTGTTTTATTTGCTGAGTCTAGTTGATTAAATAAATTAAGACAATCATCTTGCTTTTTACGTAAAAGTAAACAAATATCTTCTTGAAACATCCTGCAACGAGCACTGCTTTCCGCATAAGTAGCACAATAATTATGAAAATCATTAATCTCTGTAGTCCCTGTACATACTTCTTGTTCGACTGTATCAAAATGAATAGTGCTGACAAAATGGGATGTTGTATTGAGTTTTTTTAACTTTTTTTTTGGTGGCTCTCTTATAGTTGGTGGTTTACGTTTAACTCTATCATTTGTTTTGTTGTATCCTTGCATGTATAAAGTCGGTACGTTGCATTCAGTATTGTAATAACCTGCAGCGAGATGGTTAGAACAGACTTTAGTAGATCCTACATGAGCAAAAAAATTGGTTTTTTTGCCGTTTCTATCCACAACAGTTCTATTTATGGATTTGGTCCATAATTTTGCATCTTCAAGATTTTTGGGAGAATGTCATCGCAGTATGCCTACATGACTTTTGATAACATGCCTAAAAAATAATGAGCTTTGGAAAACGCTTTTACGACCCTCTGCTTAATTATGTTAGTGATACAAAATGCTAATCATTTAACACAAAATTTACTGCAAGTATATATCGTAGTATTATAGTTAGAAAATTGATAAGTGTGATTTCATCAGACCATCAAATGTGAAATCATGATTTCATCATGATTGATGAAGATTACAAATAATGAACATTGTCATTTAAAATAAACTTTATAAAATTTATTGCGTATTTATTCATGAAACCTATACATTGCTACAATGTTTTAAAATCAAAACATTTTATACAACTTTAATTAACATTTATTCATAAGTTTTTTATTTTACCATGTGTTATTATTAATTATGCTACATAATTTGTTTTCCTTATAATATGCTAAGCTTACTTTTCTTCATCGTTTCTCCGATAGTTACGCCATACAAAAACAGCACAACAATCTCCATTAATCTTTTTTTTTACTAAAAGCTAACATTTGAATTTGGTATTTAAATTTTTATAACATGTAACAAAAGTTGTTTTTATCTCAGCATTTGCTATAAAAGCACTGTTTTAAATTACCCCTTAGGAAGATCCAGAATGCATTGCGGCAAAAAGCAAGCGGTTCCACTGGGAACAGATCTATTGCGTGATCAAGGAATGGCGTTGTAAAAACAATATATTTTATGTCAAGAATGGCGTTTGATCGCACTTCTTTAATTTTTATTGGAAATGTCCGGCAAAGAGTCTTGATCGGACAAATTGTCCGGTACAAAAAAATTCGTTTTTTCGAGCCCTGTATATGTATGTATATATATATATATATATATATATATATATATATACATATATATATATATATATATATATATATATATATATATATATATATATATATAAACATTTCTTATTGAAATATATACTTATATTTAAAAAAATATATGCATACCACCAAGTGTTTCATGTAGAATTACACCATGTAAGTTCACTCTTGTGCCAGGAGGTGCTGGGCATTCAGCTGGAGAGCAGTTTAGCTCAGATAGAGGAAGCAAATCTATTAAATCCTTAAAAAAGATATAATTAGAAAATAAATTACTAGATTATTTTAGATGTCATTTTACACCGATATTTTAACTTTATAACTATTTTTTTATAATGAACTAAAAAATATTTATTTCTAAGATAATAGTTTAAAAAAAAAAACAGAAAGAGTTTAGTATTAAAAGATCTATAAAAATGTCAAAACTTCTGAAATACTTATTAAACATCAACATCACTTTTTAATGTTGCTGCTATGAAATGTAAACATCAGATTCTGAAAAGTTTAGAAAATATCAATGAAAATTAGTTTTGAACTGTACATATTGGTTCATTGACACATTTGCTAAACTATACACAACCTACATCAGACTGAAATCAGAATTTTGCGCACCAGTCTGGAACCCACATACAATAGACAAAATAAAAAAACAAAGCAAAAAATTCCTAAAAAATAAAAGTTCAAAAACTTGTAACAGATTATTGAAATTTATTAGAAAAATATGTTTTTAAAGCCCTTTTTGAATTGTGTAAATGATATACAATATTGTTTTATTAAAACAAAGCTAATTATGAATATACATACTATCAATAAATTAGCAAATAAAGAAAGGTTATATGTAAAATAATGATAACCAAATCATCACAATAAATTTAGTATATAAGTTTTTAAACACATTTTTTTAAATAAAACATTTGTTTTTTGTAATTGCATTAATATTACATTAATACTTTTGAATAAATATATATCAAATTTTCCATTGAATTTTGTTGTTGATATGAAGAATAAATAAGATTAATAAAAAAAAGTTTGAAAAATGAAAGATTTTTTTTAATAAAGAAATCAATTTATCACTGACAATAAAAGCATTTAAATTTTGAAAATCTTCATTATAAATAACACAAATTATATCAAATATAAAAATACATCTAACTTTTAAACTTAGAAATTTAATTAATTTACTTAAAGGTATAATAAATACTCTTAATCTTTATTGGAAACAAAAAGTTTTTTTATTTGCATTTGTTAACCAATTATAGGGGTGGGCAAAAACACAGATTAAAGACCTGAAAAAATCCTAAATGATAAAATTACTTATGTTTTAATTTTTAAGATTAATTAAAATATCTTATATTTAAAATTCTTTATAAAAATGTTTAAAAAAAGGTTTGAATTACTGCATTTATTTTTTTTGAATTAAGCTTGATTAAGTTATGAATAAACAGATCAAAATTGCAATCATGTTTTAAGCGCCAACAAATTAAAAATCCTTTTGTAATGTACAAAGTGTTGTTTATAACATGAGTGTAGCCTACGACACAAAAAAAAACTTTTGCATGGAAAAAACTTTGTTTCAAAATGATAAAAAGAACCTCTTAGTAGAAAAACAACACCTTGTAAAAGTCTCCATCTACATTTTGATCATATATAGCATCTTCTTCAATCTTAGATTCCAACTCCATTCGTTGTCCATTTCTCTCTTTAGTCATGTCTGCATCTCCATTGCTTATACTAGTATTTCTAAGACTTCTTCGTGTATTTTTACGTGTGTTTATAGTTTTGTTCTTCATTTCCCCTGATGATTTCTTCGATGACATTTTACATAATGGTGATTAAAATGGCTAAATACAAAACAAAAAAAGTTAAAATAAATAAATATACTATAAGATTTTTATACAAAAATTTTATTTTAACATTTAAATTATTTACAAGACATAAAATATTTGAGGCACAAAAAAATTTGGTTATTTTCAAAAAGGCATTATTTTGAAGATGTTTTGATTAATAAAAAAATTGATAATATGCACCCATAAATATATAAATATATCTCTCTTTAAAATAATCAAACAGAGTTATTGCAAAAAACAATTATAAAATCAAATAATCTTGTTACCTTTACTTTTGACAAAAATTAAAGGTAACAAGATTATTGAAAGTTGACAAAAACAAGTTAACTACAGAAAATTCTTAATGACAGGTTTGGAGAACACCAAAGCACCATGGCCACTATTACAACTAGTAGCAATACTTTTACTGAACTTGATTAAATTCAAACTTAAAACTAAAAGTTACTTTAAAACTAAACATGGTAATAAACATTTTCCAAAAAAACCTCTTTACTTTTAGTTATTATAAGAATGCAAGTGTTTATTATATATATATATATATATATATATATATATATATATATATATATATATATATATATATATATATATATATATATATATATATATATATGAATATATATATATATATATATATATATATATATATACATATATATATATATATATATATATATATATATATATATATATATATATATATATATATATATATATATATATGAGTGCATCAAAACACAACAATTTTTTAAAATTGCCTTGTCTGAGCTCTAAATTAATCTATAATAAAACAACACTAAATATGTTTTGATACAACAACTATGATTTTTACAACTTTTTCATAATTTCGCCTTTTTTGTGCAGCAGGTTGACCTTTTGAAGGACTTTTTTTAGACATATATTTGGGACCCTTTATAGGTTTAAGGGTGACTATATATATATATATATATATATATATATATATATATATATATATATATATATCTATATATATATATATATATATATATATATATATATATATATATATATATATATATATATATATATATATATATATTACAATTTTAAAAATAAATTGTTGTTTCATTTAATATTTTTAAGCATGACTCTTATGAATAATTTTATTAGAAAATGTTAACTTTTGTTAACATTTATGTAATTTCATATCAAAATGATTTAAATCCTATGCAAATACACTTATCAAAGAATGTCATTTAATTATTTATAACCTCAGAACTATTTATTTATTATGGTTGCAAGTTTGTATTTGAAAACACTGACAATAGGATAGTGAAACTTAAAAATAAACTCCACCTTTGTAAACTCTGTTTAAATTGAAATAAAACAAGTCTTAATCATGGATTTAGACAAGTAAACAAATTTTAAATAAGTCAGGAAGTGCTAAGCTTATCCACTGGTCAAAAAAAAAAAAAAAAGAAAAAAAAAAAAAGAAAAAAAAGAAAGTGAATTAATATAATCAAAAAAAAAATTATATGTAAATATAAAAGAAATAAGTCTTATGTATGTAAATCTAAATGTAAATATATATATATATATATATATATATATATATATATATATATATATATTTATATATATATATATATATATATATATATATATATATATATATATATATATATATATATATATATATATATATATATATATATATATATATATATATATAAGATAAAAAGATTTGCTAAGTAATATTATTCAATTAATATTTTTTGAATAACTATAATTATTCAAGTAAAATATCACAAACACCATAATTTAATTATGGTGTTTGTGATAACACCATATAATGATTTATATAATAATGATTTAACATAATTATTATGTTAAATCATTATTTAAAACTAATCATTGAAAGTTTTTTTGAATTTTTTTATAAAAAATAAAAAAATTCAAAACGCATCACAAATATGTTATAAACATTTGAGATCCTGTATAAAACATATTTTATAACATAAAATTAAAATTCTTAGTACATACAGAAACAGAAATATTTATGCGTTACAATACAAACAAAAAAACAATTAAAAAAAGATGATACTTTTAAACATAAAATGATAAATGAATAAAAACTGGGGAAAGAAAAAACATTTAATAGAAGGACTTTTTCATTATGTAACAAAGTTGGGACAGGAATCATTTTTTTTTTGTTATTCTTTGTTTTGTCTTTTTT